>NC_143396.1:15325099-15481349 GCF_052110815.1 Crocodylus siamensis | reverse complement strand
ATGGCTTGATCCCTTCCACAGTAGACTATATTGAAAACAGTTTGTTTTGAGGAGAAAAAGGAGAAATTATGCAAAAAGAGGCACAAAGGAGAGAGAGGACAACTGAAGGGTAAGTGGACTAGATTGTCTGTAAACTTTTATCTTTTGAGCTTTTATAGTGCTACATTTTAATTTAATCAGAAAGATATAATCTTGGCTTAAAAATAAGTGAATTAAAACTCTTCCCCCTTAAACTGTTGGAAGTTCTTAAAAGTTCAATAATGGTTTTAGTTAGAGTTGGTAGAATTTCCTCCAACCAAACAATACAAAATGATGTTATTTTTGTCCCTTCCTGCCGTAGACCGAAGACCTCATCTTTTAGGTTCCTAAAGGAAGACACAGCATGGTAGCAGACACTTAAACCCAGCTAATCCCACAGTCATCACTCTCTGAAATAATTCTGAATGCGAATTCTTAAAGAAATACTGGTAATCAGAAACGTAGCATTAGCCTGAATTGTTTATGTCAAATTACTTCCAAGACATGTTACAGGATGTCATATGAGGGTACCATATAGTGTGAAAGGACACAATCAATTTACCATTATGTTCCTATTGACTATTTAATATGCTGCTACTCATTTTTCTTACACACTTTCAGAGATCTCAGAGCACTTTACAAACATTTCAGTTAATCAAGCCTCTCCACTGTTATGGATTAGGTATTCTACCCATATTAGAAGCAGGTATACTTAGGCACAGAGCAAGTTTAAGTCATATATAGAAAATCACACAATGCGTAAGTGGCAGAGCTGGGAATAGGATTTAAGAGTTCTAATTCTTCGGCCCTCCCTATGATGCTTCCATTTATCCTACCAGCTGAGATCAGCAATCCTACTCCTCCCACCTGCATATTTTTCATGTAAACTCATTTTTGTATAGAATAGTCTCTTCCCTCTTATGAGGCATAGATCAGCTTAATGAAGTGTATGGAGGGCTTCCAGTGTCACGCCGTTCCGGAGCTCTTGAGGACTGAGATCTAAACTACTTAAGTTAAGAGAACACAAGGTTTTACAACTGTGTGTTACAACAGCACAACAGATCAACTTTTCTGGGGGAGAGAATGCATAAAGACAGCAAAAACAATGTCATACTTTTTGTTCTACTGAATCATTTTCATTAATGCAAAATATAGATTACCCATACACTTGCAAAACAAGTATCTCGGATGAGACACATTTCTAGCAGGATATCCTAAGTTGCGATAATACTGTTCAGGGGACATGCACAAATCTGCTTGGGAAATGACTGCACAGCCACATCTGACAAAGAGCTCAGTCTTGCAAAATGCTGAGCATTCAGGTCTCTTGGTGATGTAGTTGAATACTTGGGAACATTGTCCTAGGCTAAACAAGGAAATGTCATTCATTGGCTTAGTAGAAAACAAGATGCAGGACACTAATCCAAATAATGACAAAACCCTTTTCAAACCTTGGAGGAGATTTATTCTCCTCTGTATTGCCAGTTTTTTTTATGGCCTTGGGTAAGTGACTGTTTCACTATGAGCCACGATTACCAAAAGGAGTATAATTAATAGTTACCTACCTTACAAGAGCTTGGGGAAAATAAACTACTTCGGGATACTCAGATAAAAGTATGTTCTATAAGACTTCCCTCTTTTAGGAAATACAGTTTTAGGCACAAATTCTATTTCTCTCTTCTCCAGGAGAGAACCACACTGTATTTATACTAATCACTTCTCACACTATTTTCTAGAAGACCGTGCTTTTAGTATTCATTGCCAAAGCTGTATAAAACCTAGAGCATGCCAGCAATCTTCACTGTGCAGCTGTGTGCAAGACCTCCTCAGTGTGTAGCTGTTCCTTACTGTATAATGTTTCGAACTGGAGTACTTGAGTCATGTTTTACTGTATTGGCCAGGAGATGGCACTGTAGGAAAACCTGTAGTACGTCTAGAGAGTAAATCTTGTTCAGTTCAGTTGCTGGTTTGTGTGGTTTCATTAACTGTAACACGTTCTAAATATAAGTAACTGGCCATCATTGCAACTTTAAAGGGAAGTATTAGACGTTTTTTGATTCAAGGTCTGAACTACGTTAAGGCCGGTGGATTGATTACACTGGCAATAGTTTCTTTAGGCTGAACAATGTTGCACCAGCAGTGTCTCAGGTCCCTTAGGGGTTCACTTCTCTTTTACCAGGCAAGAAGATAAAGTCTCTATTACCATTTACCTGGAACAGCGAACCAAAGGTGCTGATTATAATGATGGATATTTGGTGTATGTTGTGGCGTGTACAATGGTCATTATCAGTGATATTACCAGTCATCATTTTTTTTCTTTTTCTGTTTTTCTTCATAGCATTTCCTGGTGATCCTATGGATTTAATAAAATCTTCATTACGTCCAGTTTTGGCTACTTTTCCCAATTTTGCTTAATTTTTCATGAACTTCTGTAGTGATGGACTCATACAAACTATAATAACTGTTACTAATGCGCTTGGCTTGTTTTTTGCTTGAAGAAAGCAAAGCTAAGAGGAAGGAAGTAGCATTCCTGACTGTTGTTATGGATGTATCCAGCCACAAGCATATCGAGATTTTATAGCTTTCATAGACATTCGGGCTGGAAGGTACCTCAGAAGATCATCGAGTCCAGCCCATCGAAATGGCTCCACTTCTTGTGTGGTACTTTTTCAGTCCTGTTAGTACTATTCAAAGTTAATGGAGTTCACGTATCTGTCAGAGGAAATACCAGAAATACTTTTGGGTTTCCTCATTATAGCACCGAAGAAGAAAATACCAAAAACTGCATAACTTCCTGTGCAGATGACACCAGCGCAAACTTCAGAAGAATTGGTAAACCAATGTTTGTTGCCAGGTGAGAACCATCACAATACAAGAGGTTTATGGCATTCGTTGTATTGCTCAGGTAGTGTACAATGCCAGGCAATGCACGGCTGATTTGCTGCCAATCTATGTGGAAGGTGTAGTCATGAGCATTTGTGAGTGTTTTTTACCTATACACTACCTTGAATGCAAGCACTGAAAGTTTTGCATGTTTGCCTAATTATGCTATAAGGATATTCTTCTAGCATACTTCAGCTCTGCAGTACTTGTTGACTATCCATTGACTATTAAAGCGCACAGTGTCATGGGTATCAGCATCCCCATGCTAAAAAATGGCTGCAGGGCATTTTAACTAAAGCTTGTTCAATGAGCTTTATTTAAAGAGCCCCTGTTGCCATTTTTCAGCATGGGGATGCTGATGCATGTGACACCGGAGTTTGCTGGATTGCAGTAATTGCCACGCTCCAGCAGGCTCAATTAATCAGCTCTGGCACGCCGTAATTGCAGTGTATCAGAGCAGCCTCATTGCACGTGTATAGGTACCGTATCTGTCTAAATTCAGTATAATACTGGGTCTCAAGAGAATTCCCCCATTTAAAATAAATTCTCATAACCAAGCAATGAAAAAAAGCAAAACCCATCTGATAAGTGATAATAAGCATCTGGAGATCTATCTTAATGGACAGGAAGTATCCTTATAGCTCCTGTAGGGGTCCAGTCTGGATAGTGCTGTAAGGAGCAGAATGAGGGTCCAAGGATGTGCTGCATAACCCTGTAGGGGTGATTGGAGTAATGCTGATGTCCTAAGGAAGCATTTAAACTGGAATTTATACAAAACTTTTTTTCTTGGGAATACAATTATACAGAGATTTGATCTCTTTGCTTGGATAAGTCATGTGCACCCATAATACAAGCTGAGTTCCCATTGTAGTTGGTAGTTAAACACTGGATTTTGCTTTAGCTAGTAGAGAAGAGGTGTCAGTCATCCAGCCCCGCAGGCTGGATGAGGGTCAATGGGCTGGCATGCTGGCCACAGCAGGACCAATCCCGTGTGGTGCCATGGTACTGGGTCCAGCCTGTGCACTGCACACAGTGCTAGCTAACCCCATGCCCCAGACCCGTGCCATGGACAGCCCCATGCTGCAGTGAGTCCTGGGGTCAGCATGTGCTGAACAAAATGCATGGGGCTGTACTTGCTGTGTGCATCACATGCAGCACAGGGGCTAACATGGTGCATGCTACATGCAGTGCCCCAGCAGACCAGCCCTTTGTGTTGGCTCCAGCATTAGCTGATCCAGACGAGCCCCAGTGCCAAGGGCTGATCTGGTGGGATGCCGCAGACAGCACATCCCTTGGCGGATCCCATTCTGTGTGCAGGGCGTGCAGTGCTGGGTTCCAGCCTACTCACTCGGTGCAATGTACAGGGTTGGGGCTAGTGCATGGGGTCAGTCTGGCAACCCACAGACACCCCAGATCACATGGCCACATGTTTGACACCCCTGCAGTAGATTGTTTTGTTGACATCGCTTTTGGAGTCCATAAGAGCAATGCTTTATTTTCAACCTGTCTGGTTCTGGATGTAGAAATAGTCTTGCAACAGTAACATTAACACCTGAAGATTTAAATCTAGGTTAATCAGGCCTGAGAGCCACCAGTCTTCAGCCAGGAAAGCATAAATAGCATTGTTGCCTCCCTCTTGTTCCCATCTTTGGAATTGCTCTGGGGAACACTGTAAAACTTGGGGAGATAGTGGGGACTTGTCTAGCTTTGCAAGAGATCATCCATAATTCAAGGTTAGAGACTGGCACACAGAACCTCCCAGAGCACTTCATTGGCTTCAGACGCAGAGAGGTCAACCACCAGCCCAGTAAACTGGCTCAAAACAAGTAAAATATTTTTGAGTAGTGTCCAGTCTGCTAACATGACTTCTGCCAGTGAGTCTTGGCAGCTACCCTTTGGTGTGCCATGCAGAGGTGGACAACTTTCTCTACCAAGACAAGAAATTCTGTGTGGCGTGTAGCTGACTCTAGTCTTCCCTGTCATGAGAAGAACAGGTTTGTTATTCATTGAAGAAGCAGTGGTATGAGATCTCAAAACTGGTGGATATGTGTTCTCTTTTTTTTGTTCTGGTCCACATTCCCTGAACTGAATCAGAAAGATGCCTTTAAAAAGAAAAAAATATGATTCTTTTCGTTCACCAGTTTGCAGTGGAGAAGACATAATTGGAGTTGGGTAGCTGCCAGTGGATGAGAAAGGGTGAGATTCAGAGGAATTAGTGGGTATCATATGAACTCTGTATCACTGACGCATGCCTGCGTATTAGAATCTCCAGTGGGCTGCAGATTTTGTCTGTTTTCTGTTACATTAAAATCTTAATTAGATGAGACCTTGCATCTGATTGTATTTACCCTAACACAGGCCAGAAGAATTGACTTCTGGACACCAGGTGTCTGTGCTTGTCCTGAATTGAAGACGCTCCAGGAGCTATTTCACTTTGTGGTTACTTCAGCTTTTTTGTACAGAATGCCAATCAGAAAAATTGTCCAGGAAGAAAAATGTTCCTTCCTTTGTTCCTAATTGTCTGAGGATGGTAAAATGGAAACATTTGGAATACAAGCCCCTTTTAGGAACTTCAATATTTCAGATATGGACCTTCTGTACTTGGCTCCGATTTTGAGGCTAGAAATAGGATGGGAAGTGGGTTGCAATGTTCCAGTCTGAAATAGATAATTGATGATTTCATTCTCTCTGTGGACTTTCCAAGGGTTGCTAAAATTGAGACCAGAAAAATTATTGTATAGTCCTTTGGTAACCTCTCTGAGCAACACCCAGCAACCTAACTTGATCAAAGCTCTAAGGCAGCCCTTTCATTGCCAAAATGAGAGAGCCTGATGCCAGTCAGGAGTCTATACCCAAACAGGGTTGGTTGGGAGACCTGCAGATAGCTCCAAAGCTAAGAGGAGACTTACTGACCGTGCAGTTTTTCCATGTATTGCTTGCAAAAAGGCATTTTCTCTAGCTGTTCTTCTCTGACTGCTGCAGCTTATCTCAATGGTAAGTAGCAAGACTCAGTATCATAAGTTACTTTTTTCTGACAATTATGAATAGTTCAATTTTTCCATAAAGTTCCCATGGTATCACCAGATAGCTGGGGATGGACAAATCCAAGCATTTGATTGCAAGTGGTAACACACCATATCTCTGTATGAAAGATTTGATTCCCACTTTTCCCTTTTCTTTTTCTAAGTGGAAGTGCCTTGGACATGTGATTTTTGGGCTGAGAGGGATCATACATGCAGTATGTGCCACCTATATTAGTTTTGCCAGGGAAAGCATATGGATACTGTGAGGGTATCAGATGATGACTCACATTTCTTTTTGCCTGCACTTGGCTGCCAATTGGACCCCAGTCTGTGGAGGTAAAAAATGGCAAGTCACTGACCACCACGGAAAATAGTTGCATTTTTTTTCATGAAACATTAGTCAAAATTTAACATGGTATCACTACCATGGACACTTCTGTCCACAGAAAACGATGGCTAGAACAGAAAAGAAATAACTGGTAGTACAAAAGACCTTTAACTGCCACACACTTCTTCCATGTCTGACCTGCTGCTGCACCCAACCCTCCATAACCATTTTGCTGAGGGGAGGGTAAGCTGGTGATGCAAAGCCATTGGGACACGCTGACAGTTAGGCATGAGCTGTCTTCCCCAATCCTTCAGAAGCAGCAGCAAATTCCTGTATTTTTATTATAGTGAGATAGAGTACATGGAAGAATACATAACTATAAATGGTCTAATGCAGACTTGTTCAACATGTGGCCCGCCATGCAGCCCTCCCAAGCTCTTTTCTGAGGCCCAAGGTGCTGTGACGGGAAACGAAAGTAAACACTGTACTTTTGTTTTGGGGGGGAGATGTGATACTGCTTCCTGTGAGGTCTCTGAATATGGCTCGCTGGCCCACTGGGTGATAAAAAGTTTAGGATCCGGCCTCACATTCAAAAAGGTTGGACAGCCCTGGTCTAACATATCTGCAGACCTCCTACTCCTGGTTTCATAATAACTTATATGGACTCCTTAAAGAAATAGTTTGGTATTGAATTCTTGGATCATTTGCCATCTCACCCAAAGGAAGAATGCATTTGCTTTGTGGCTGTGCATTTCCCATCTAGAAAAATCAGCACAGCTTGGTCTTTTCTTGCATGGCCTTATCTTGCTGGGCTCTGTAAAGGACAGCAAGGAAACCAACAGCTGATTTTTTTTAACTCCTTTATTTTCCCTTATAATCCCCATAACTCTGCTTCAGAAGCAGAGAGCAAAACAACACCAAAAATATTTCAAATGGGTACCGATGCCCATGTCCACAAAGTGGCTGGACTTGTCTCCCACCATTCAGAGGGACAGCTTTGGGCCTCTCAGAATGGGATTTTTTTTCTGTTGAGGTTATTTTCCCTGGAGGTTCAGTCTGGGACATGAGTATGATCTGGGTATGAAGTGGCAGGAAGAGAAGAGTACTGGGCCCAAAAGTTCTTAGCGCACGCCCTAGATTTGACAATATCGCTGCTTTTTCTGGTGTCCTCCAGCCATGATCCACAGGGACTCAGAAAAGGAGTACTGCAACTGAGTACTGTAGGTAGAAACGTAGCCATGGATGTAGGCACTAAGGATCAAGATGTGATCCTTTATCTGGCAACTGCTATTGTGTCTTCAGTGCTCTGAGAGCAGGTCATGCCTTGCATAGAGCTATTTAGGCACATAGGACTGGAAGGGACCTCCTGGTCACCGAGTCCAGTCTCATGCTCCAACTGAAATGCTATACAATCTTTATACATTTCATTTCCATCTTAAAAACAGTTAGGGTTTTTTGATCTGCATTGCTCCTAGTGGAAGGCAGTTTAAGGACCACACTGTTCTAATGGACAAGAACCTTCTTAATTGCCAGCCAACATTTATTTATAGCCATTTTATTCCCATTTGTCCTTGTGCAGATATTCTCCTTTAAGTTCATCCTTCTCACTGCTAGCCCACCAACCCATACCCAGCAATCACATCTCTTCTCAGCCTTTATTTTGCTAGAGTAAATAAGCCAAGCTTTATTAGTTGCTTCTCTGATGGTAGACTTGCTTTTCCCTTAATTAAGCAAGGAGTCCTTTTCCATACTCTGTAGTTTGAGTTCATGTTGTTTTTTTTTTAATATGAGTGACTAAAACTGTACACAGCATCCCCAGAGGTCTCATTGATGCCTATGCAGTCACATTAGTACTTATCTCTAGTTGAAATCATTTGTATTTTTTAAAGCTGCATCAAATAGGTAGCAGCTCACAGTCATTCCCTGATCAATTAGTACACAGATGTCTTCCTCTTCCTCAGTCATTTCCAGCTGCTTATGTACTAGCTCCTAATTGAAGGATTCATTAAGTCTCAAGTGCATGACTTAACATGTTGCAGTTGATTTCATTTGATTACTGTTACTTTGAGTCTCAGTGTCATTCAGTTCTTTTCTGTATGATATGCTGAACCTCCTCTGCATTTTCCTGTGTTTTTCCCTTTCCTTGGGATATAGATTCCTGAAATCTTTGAATCTTAACATTGAAGTTCTTGAGCTTTTCAGGTAAGTTAGAGTCCTTAACTATTACCCTTTGATTAACTCAGGGAGATGAAGCATTTCTGTATGACCACAGCTGGCCCACTTCCTAACATGGATCTGTCAGCCTTAAGAGAAAAAATTCTTTCACACCCACTTGAAAAGCAGAGACAGATAAGAAACCCTGTATCTCTTCCCAAACCCCTTTCTGAAGCAGTGAGTTTTCCCCCAGTCATCCGCTTACCTGACAAGAAAAAAATGCATTGGAAAGGCATTGTTTTTTGGTCTGGGGTTTACGATTTCCTAATATTCTAGCCTAACCAGTATTTACTAAGCAGCCAAAATAGAAGTTTCCATGTCCTGAGTTTAAGCCATTAACATCACATTTTCTGAGTGCCAATAAAGAGTTCTGTCCCTCTTCTGATTTTTATATCATTTTATGGGATAACAAGGAACAATGGTCACAAACTGAGAGGGGGCAGATTTAGGGTAGACATCAGAAAAAACTTCACTGTAAGGGTGGCCGTAATTTGGAATGGGCTTCCAAGGGAGGTGGTGCTCTCCCCTACCTTGGGGATGGATAGGCATCTGGCTGGACTCATCTGACCCCAGCACTTTTTCCTGCCCAGGCAGGGGGTCAGACTCGATGATCAGTTGAGGTCCCTTCCAACCCAAGCATCTATGAATCTATTTATTTTTGAATAGGAGGGGAGTTGGAAATTACCTCTGCCCAATTTAAAATTTCCTTTTCTACTACTGCCTCTTGTACAAGAGGAAGCAGCCAAGATCAACTGGCACTGCTTCAGAGGGGAGTGCTATTTGATAGGATTGTGTTCAGTCTCTAAAGGGCAGACTGCTCTGAGCTTACAATGGTGTTGTAGATCCTGCTACACCGGGAAGTCAGAGACCATGCAGAGTTTATGTTAACCTCAGTTAAAACCTAATTACTAGTACAGCCCTTCTTATAGTCTGTCTCCCACCATCTCTTTGCAGTTACCACCTACCCCCTAAGGAGTTCATCTAGAGCTTTGCTACTTTCAGAAATGCAGACAGACACTGGAGCTCTTTCTACCATGAAGTGCAAGAAAATGAGAATCTGGCAAATGTATATTTCTGAAAAATTGTCACATATAATACTGTAATGTGTGTCAATATTGGGGACATGTTTCAAAACCTCCAGCTTCCACAACCTTTTGAGGATCCCCATTATAATCTACAGAATTACAAGAATGTTCATTGTGTAATATTACTGGTCTCCACTCATTCTGAAGGGTTAAAATCTATGTAGCTAGCACGTAGCAGCATTTCCTCAAAAGAGATTCAGAAATGCTCAGGAACCAATCACATCAATGTCTCCAACAGAATCATTTTAATAGAAGACCACCAAAATATTAGACAGTCCTCTCCTAGGAAATGGTGGACAGTGTTTGGGTAAGGCTGAAGATTGTAGAAGTTTCGTCACTATATACACAGCATTAAATTTTCACCTAATGGTAGTTGATGTGATCATGCTGCTCAGTTTCAGAAGCTTGAAGAATGACAATTAGGAACAAAGACACTCTTTGAAATGTTATACAAGATGATTTTTAAAGATGGGGAACTCCCAATTTGAGATGTCCTTATAAAATGGGAAACAATTTGTTTGTGTTAGAAATACAAATCAGCTTTCTAATTTTGTATAATCAAGAAATGGAAAACAATTTTTATTAACAGGTTGTACATTTACAATCTTTTATTAGCTAATCAACATCAACATGCAAAAATAAGCGCTAAATACAAACCTCTACAATACAGTTTTGTTTAAACTACAATGGTTTATTCTTCTGAAAATTCATAAAGATGTGTTTTGTAGTCATTAAAACTGAACTATTAGTTTCAGTAATGAATTCTATTTAGGCCCTAAATTATGTAATCATCCTGCAAGGCATCTTCAGAAATTTCGCCCGACACTTAAGGATACCAGCTGATTTTCATGTGAGTACATTCTCAAAGCAAGAAATAAGGCAGTAGCACTAATGATTTGATATTGAACCCTATGCACATAACTAATAATTTTAGAAGGACTTTTAACACTATGGTAAACTGGAAAAAGAACATTCAAACAAGCAGTGTATTTTGCCTGAAATGTTCCCGATTCCTCTTGATATTTATGCAACTTCCTTAAAATATTTGGGTTTGGGGAAAAAAAAAAAAAGACTTCATTCTCCTTCAAACCAGTCCCCAAGTTGATCCTCAAGTGAAGCCAGTCTTGTGTCAATAACATCTGTATCCTCCCACAGAAATAAGTTACAACGACCTATATTCAGAATTTTTACTTCACAAGAGGATCAAAAAAAGAAGGAAAAAAGAGGATCTTAAGAGAGAACACACTTGTATTAACTGAAATTTTTGATAACAAGAGGGCCTTGGACAATTGTGAAAAACAGAGGGAAGGAAAATGGATTTAATTTCAAATCTATTGTAACATTTCCCCCAGTGCAAATGTCCATCTTTAAAGAAAATTATCCTTTAAAAGATGAAAGTACTTTTGAGCAGAGTCCAATTTTGACCTTATGTTACAAAACCCTAACAATCAAAATGTGTTGTTTCTTTTTCAAGTACAAACTTAAGTCATAATTCCTCTCTTTTTAAGAGTGTGTATTGTTGCTCATTGATCTTTGGTCGCAAGAAACAATAATGCCACCGACAGGTCTGATCCCCAAAGTGGCAGATTTTGCTTCTTTGCCACACCTTAAGGCCCCCCTTGACAGGGTATGCCAGTATATACCGTGTCAAAATTCCAGCGGCACTTCATCACGTGTGTTATGGACCTACATAATGTAGACTTTCTCAGCTTGTGAGAAATTGAAGACTTCTTTGGTTCTTGGGCAAATTACTTTGTCATCTTGACGAATAGAAAGCAGAGACTGTAAAATGAGTAACGAAAAGAGTGATTATAGTCTGAATAGTAAGCATAACTAGTCAATATGTTATTTTCAGTGGTTGGCAAATGAAGTTTTGCTTCATTTCCCAGAAGTCATATTCTGTCTAAAACACTTCTGCAAAAACTTACCCCGTAAGTGTTTATGTTTAAGGGCTAGAGTATTACAAAAGACATTTAATATTATAATTCAATCAATATTAAAAGTCTTCTAAAATGTGAGAGAGTGTTATTTCTTCCTCTTTTTATAACACATCAAATGCTTCTAGTTTCATTCAGCTATTCTGAATACGATTTGAAGCTCTCATTTGCTCTTGAAATTATTATGCTTACCAGAAACTCAAACTTCCACAAGTCCTTATGTGAAATACTTACATTGTATCCATACACATATCCATTTGGTAACATCATGGGAGGATTATTTTCGTTCATTACATCCCCCGAAATCTTGCAGACTAGTCGGGAGTTGGCACAATGTGCCATAGGCAGAGGCTGAGCCAGCTTGTTCAGGGATTTGCTACACACAGGGCAGTCTGGATTTTTTGAACTGCCATCCTCTTTATAACACTGTCTGTTTAACAGCATGTCAAAGAACAATATTCACTGGGTGAATTTGTTATGGCATGAGAGTGAAAACACAGCTGATGAAGTCTAAAACTCACCTGTATTAAGGATAACCTGAAGTAATGAGATGCATAGTCTTATGCAGCCTACAGAAATTCCATGCCTTGAGTTCAACATGCACATAAGGTAGTTGATTTTGATCATTTCAAGAAAAAATGGGGAGAAAAAAGCAAGCGTCAGAAACCTGATAAGGGTGGAATTCCTGATGCAGGGAAAGGAACTACAAGAATCTTGCCTTCTGTGAAATTCCCTACTCTATGCTTGAAGGCTGCTGTCAGAGTTCCCATTTTAAACCCTCTGCAAGACAGAGTCTGGCCAACAGATTCAGAGTTGATGTTTTTCCCCTTGAAAACTTGCATTCAACCTACCCTATGGATTATAAAGAAGACTTTTTAAAATTCTCATCCAACTCCAAACATGATTGCAAGTGTATAACTTCCTGGGGCACATTGAGCCAGTAGGCTATATAAAACATGTAAAGTAGCACATACTATATTCATACTTCATCTAGTGCAACAGCCACCAGTTTGTTTCAAACAATGTTTTAAAAATTTTAGCAGATATGCTTATGTATATACTCTAGTTTAGCAAACAAAGCCTGACAGTATTCATACTTTATGGATTCCTCAAAAAACATGTCCAAAAAGAAAAATAAAAAAGCTTTGTACACCAGACACTAATAATCTGCATTGAAGGATACGGTGTTTTTATAGCTGAAAGGCCTGCCTGGAGGGTTATAGTAAAAACAGAATTGTTTCCCAGCTGATGTAGTCTGTAGTTATCGTATCTAAATTGCTGAATCAGCATTCTCCATCGTGCTGGGTCCAAAAGATCCTGTTAGGAAAAAAAACCAAACCATAACTGTAAGTGCATTCCCCCTCTCTCCTACCCAGCCCCCTCCACCCCACAAAAGTGAATTGCAATGAAGACTCCCCTGTGTGGTAAATTATGTACCATAAACCCTTAACTAAGAAAATTAAGACATACATGCCAATGCCTGATCTAAAAATATACATTGGGAAAGCACTGCACAGCAGTGCAGTGATTTTTGATTCTTAGAAAGAATCAAAAACTGTTTCATATGAGACTTCCATGTTACATAAAAGTCTCAGCTCCAAATGCTTTATGAATTCATGTGAACTTGCAAACAACCCCCTTTCCCCCTACAGAATAAGCAAAAAGCCACCCCCAAAACAAAAACCAAAACAAAAAAACCCACACACACACTTTGGCTCAAAAAAAAAAAAAAAAATGCCTGTGGTATATACAGTAGTAGCAATACGATGTTAAACTCAATTTATTGCAAAAGCTTGCATTCTGTGCACATGCACATTATACATACTTCCTTGCCCCACAACAATCAATTTGGGGAGGACTCTAGACTCTTGCCCCACCCTCCATCTCAAAGGAGCTTGTAGAAACCAACATGATTTTGTAGACCCTCTAAAGCCTGCTAGGAGTGTGTTGGGGTTGGTTTTTTTTTTTAATTTAAATTTCTGGAATGTTGGCCCATTTATGAAGCAAAGTTAATGCTGTGGACCGTCTGTTTTGAAGCCACTGAACCACTAACACGTGACTGAACAAAAGGTCTGCTGAAAAGCTATGAACATTTCCATTTCAAGCCAGGCTCTCCCTGCTAATGGTGGTTAGCGAGAGGGATCTCAAAGTATTACCACTCTCTCTTCCCTTTACAATTGAGTGCAGCACTCTGGTACACCCAGTAGCAGGAAAAGCAGAATTACATTCTGGTTGGTTTTCATAGAAAGGACTATACACTGCTCACAAAAATTGTATTTATTTTGCACTCCAAAGCCGCCATGTCCAGACAAATGCAGACGTGTGGTATGTGGCACTCCAGACCCGTCTGTGGAACCACACAACACACATGTAGGCATTCCCTCCGTTGCTACCTTGCAACATGGCGGGGGGGGGCGAGCGGGTTGTTATTCAACCCCAGGAGGTAGATTAATTTTTTAGCTGTGGGCAAGACTCCCTTGTTTTCATAGCCCTCCCTTCTCTTTCAATCTGCATTTTATATCTATATACATAGACACATAGTCTCTTCTACACTAGTCATATTTTAGAAGCAAAAAAAGGAAGGAAAAAAACAGTTGGAAATTAAGAAATCTGGCATCAGTGGAAAAGGATTATCCAAATAAAAATGCCACAAAGTACAACTGACATCACTACCTGGAAGGCCTTCCCTCTACTGCTTAGGGCAGAATGGCAGTTTAACACACAAAAAGAATTTTCACTGAAGCTTTTAAGCTCACCGTAGGAAGAAAAAAAAGTTTTCAACTTATTATAGGACCTCCAAAACAGTTCTGCCGTATGCAACTGAAATGGTAGGTTTAAGAATTAGAGCGCTGGCCATCCACGCTTCTCTCAAACTCCTTCTCCTTTGTACCACAGCCAGCTAACAACGCTGTTTTTTTAATACAGTTTCTGTCAAGGACAGACAAGAACTGGATGATATCAGAAGCAAATGAAAATTCAATACTGTTTGCTAACAAGTTCAAACCAGACAGGGATGTACAGTTTAGTATCAATTCATAGCTTTCTGTCTACATACTAAAAGTTGTAGAAGGCTACGGTTTTCTGCCAGAAGTGTTGCTGTTACCTATGGCACACCAAAATAGATCTTGGATCCATGCCTTTTCTAGTACTTACATTTGGAATATTACAGCTCCATTTGATGTTCTGTCTAGTTCTTAACTGCCTGATAAACCACTTTACTATGGGAAAGACTAGCTTGAATTGCTTCTGATGGACTTTACCCTGTCTAGAAACTTAAATCATTTCTCCCAGAGATTAACTGTTTTCTAGCACTCAAACCAACTGAAGAGTAAGTTGACTTTTGGACAGGTGTGAAATTGTGCCAGGCATTAGGTATTTAAAAAAAGATTCGATTTCTGTACAGTTTGTAAAACCTCATTCCAAAGTGAGGATTGTGTAACACTAGCAATACAGAAGGAAACTGTCATAGTGAATGGGAACCAGATGCCTGACTCCTTTAAGCAATCTCATTCACAGTGAGCATGTTTTTCAGGAAAGAAGATCACATATTTTGCATTCAATGATTTTGGTATTTAACTGATTATATGCATAAGAAAATGTTTTTGTTCACGTTTCCCTATTGCTTTCTCCCATCTCTGTGATCAGCTGAACACACATATATAGGGTTTATTACTGGCTGAAAGTTTCATAGGCCTTTGTCAACAAGTCAGTATACAGGCAGTCCTTGACTTACAACGTTTCGACTTACAATGTTTCACACGTAACAATATTTGTAAATTGACACCCTGTTTTGACTGATGTCAGTTTCGACTTTATGATGCCTGATCTGACGCGATGTCATCCCATGGAACAAGTTCGCTGCATCGCTCAGCTCCCTAGAGAACATCCGTCCAAACTTCCTTGGACACTTTCTTTAAGAAAGCAGACAAGTCTCCGGAAAAACCTGCAGCCAAGGCTCCTGAGAAGACTCCAGCCCAGAGCCCTTCAAAACATCCAGTAGTCACCTCAAAGAAGTCCTTCCAAATCAATATGACTACTATTTACAATATAAATATATTAAAGTAGCTATATTACTCATCTATAATTGATTAAGTACAAAATTCTGGGTTATTTTTGGTGAAAACAGGGTCTTGGGCCTTGGTTCAGGAACCAATCCCCCATTTATAACATTGTTGCCTATGGGAAAATCAGTTCCAAATTACGACATTTCAACTTGAGATGCAGTTATCAGAAACCAATTGTGTTATAAGTCCAAGGACTGCCTGCATGTCTAGAGACATTTGCTATATTGTTATTATAAAAACAACAGCATAGTTACTATGCTACTATGAAACTGTTATGTACCTTTTTTTTTTTGTTTCCTATCAGCATCATAAATAAAGGTCCATATTTTTAGGAACTATTTCCTTTCCCCTAATTTGATGCCCATTGTGTCAAATACTTATATTTAAAGAAATCTACTGTTTCGATAGCCCATTCAATGAGACTACAATATTTTCCTAGATTCCTCAAAATATTTTTAAACTTATAGTTTCAAAAATGCAGTAAACTACACCAA
Organism: Crocodylus siamensis; assembly: GCF_052110815.1. Classification (NCBI taxonomy): domain Eukaryota; kingdom Metazoa; phylum Chordata; order Crocodylia; family Crocodylidae; genus Crocodylus; species Crocodylus siamensis. The sequence continues at coordinate 15,465,303 of NC_143396.1, read as the reverse complement.
TCCTTTACCAGTTTGACAACTAACATGTCAAAACAAGATAAATACGAGTCCTACTGATTAAAAAAATTATCTGAATATTATGTCTTGGATACAAGTGAAATTCCAAAGGCATTTAATATGGTTTAAATTTAGGCACTTGAAGTTTCCATAAAGAAAAACCTGTCAAAGGAGACCCCAGAGAGAAAAAAAGCCACTGATCTCTCTCTCAAACACAAGATGCAAATAACAACAACAACAACAATAGGATAATGATAATTATGTTCGATTTATGTTAATCATAAAATATCCCTAGAAGTAGTACTTACTTAGTGCAACGTTGTTACTGAACATACACCTAGAGTTAAGAGCATCTCATACATAAGTCATATTTGTCGGCACTCAGTTGGGGCTGGGGTTTCCATTTAAAAAAAGAGAGAACGTGTTTGCGTAATCAGATTTTTAAAATTAAAGACTTTATTCAAAACATGCCTATTTAAAATTAAATGCTAAATAAACTCCACCCTACAGTAAGGCCTAAATATGATACAAGCCAATAAAAATGTTAAATTAAAAAAATATTAAGCACAACGTGGTTGTTGCCAGATTTTTAAAGAAAGTGAACGCATTGGTAGACATCGCTGGTTAAGCACCAAGATTCGCATTTCTATGGAAGTGTGACACAATCAGCTTGTGTAAAAGGCACTTAGAAGGGGACATGATAGCAGTCTTTAAATACTTGAAAGGCTGCCATAAAGAAGAGGGAAAGAATCTTTTGTCTTGCTGCAATGTAGCGGATGCAGACCAATGGCTTGGCAGTTGCAGCAAAAGTAAGTTTACATTGGTTATCAGGTTAAACTTCTTCATAGCTAGAACACCGAGCAGTGGAACAGAAGGGTAGTTGTGGACTCTGTCACTGGAGGCGTTCAAGAAGGTTAGACAGCCTCTGGTCAGGGGTGATGTAGGCACAGCTTTGCCTATATTTTACCATGGGCATTTCACATGCTTCTGGGTCTTCTCGACTGCCGCTGCCTTCCTGCTGTATGTCAGGGTTTGTGGCGCCACAAACTGCAAGTGCTGCATTTTAAACCATATGCAGCACTGCTAATTTGCACCTTGGGGGCAAAATTTGCTACCAAGATTCCCTGGTAGCAAAAAACCCCCCAAAAACAAAAACAAAAACAAACTTGGGAAAAAAGTGGCGCAAAACATGCAAAAATAGCATTCACTGGGACAAATATGGAAATGGGGCAGCAGGTAGTCTAGGGCTGCCTGCTCCTCTGTCTGCATGCTGCAGAGCCCCTGCACTGAGGCACACAGTGCCCCACCCTGCTGCGGATCCAACCATCTCCACACGCTGCAGAAACTCCGTGCTGAGGCACACTGTGCCCCAGCCTGCCAGGGAGTGGGATGTGGAGACAGGGAGCAGAAGCAGCTGGCTGGGGCACAGTGCACCTCAGTGCAGGGGCTCCACAGCACGTGGAAATGGGGAAGCAGGCCCTGGGCTGCCTGGTACCCTGTCTTCATGTACCGCTCCTCAGTGGGCTGGGGTGCAAGATGACTCAGTGTGGGGCTGCCTGCTGGCTAGACTCATGCTGAGGCACCCCTGCCCCATCCAGCCCCCATCCCCTCTACCCCAGAGCACATGGAGCCAGGCCAGGAGCTGGGAGGAGATGGGCAAGGGTAGTTTGCCCACAGTGGGACAATGTGTCCCGCAACAAATGGCATATGCAGGGGCATATTCTGCGCCACAAAGCAGCAGCACAAATTTGTGCTGCTACTGTTTGGGCATGTCTACATGTCGCTGTATAGCGCCGTTGCTATGGCGCCATGCTTTAGCACTTCCTTTTGGAAGTACTAAGGCATGGCGCAGTACAGGTAGTTTCTGCGCTAGGCGCATGGTGCGTGGCTAGATTTTGTCACTACATTGCCACAGCAGTGCACTATACCGGGGGAGTGCACCACTATGGCAATATAGCTGGAGATCATGTGTAGATCCACACAAACTCTGTATCACCATAGCATGCTATACAATGCCATAGCATGTCGCTATGTTGCCACAGGATGACATGTAGACATGCCCTTTGTGCTGCTGCAGGCACACGTCCCTGCTCATCTAGACATGGATGCTGGGTGTTGGCTGCAACTAAGGCTGGGGACTTTGACTGGGCTGTGCAAATGCTCCTGCTAAGAGCAAAGCCAGAGGTTCTCCACTGCTCAGGGTCAGACTGAGCACCAGACCTGGGGTTAGGAAGGCTTTATCTCATAGTCAGACTGGTATGGACTGTGGGGGTGTTTGCCTTCCTCTGCAGCAGGGGCTGGCGGTTCTGTACCTGGGATCTTTTAAGTGCATATCGCCAGTGTTTCATAGACGCAGGACATGGCTGCTGTCATTCCCCTGCTTTACTTGTGGCAGATTAAGCTGCTAGGTCTGTTTCATGTCAGGTTCACAGCAGTCTTATGTAGAATGTAAATTACGGTTAGTACAGGATAGTTAGATAAGGATGATCCAACCTCAGGCAGGGGGTTGGATGAGATGACTTCTGGAGGTCTCTTCCAGCCCTACTTTTCTATGATTATTGGTAGTCTCTTTCCTTATTTTAATTGTAGTTAATTCAACTAGTTCAGTTCTCTGATGGTTTAAGGAGTGAGTCTATGTAATTTACATCAGGTTTCTATTTTGCATTGAGTTACACTGTGATCAGGAACATGCATACAGATTTCCAACGGTCTTGGAGTGGCAGGTGCTGTAATGGTGCCTTGCCACTGGGCTGTGGTGAGTGTTTAGCTGACTGTTAGCCAGCGATGGAAAATGGACACACACACACACACACCATAAACAAGTTAACCTTCCTTATTAGTGTTTTACCTCCAGTTCTAAGGCTTCCCCAGGGTTAGGGGGTTTCCAGTGTAAGAATGGCTTCTATCAATACAAAATATTTCATCTATCCACACATCTGGTTAAAGTTATGAAACTGAATGCTTCAGTGCCACTGGAGCCAGCCATATGCTGTTAGAGCTTGTATCTCCTATGAGGATCATTAAACCTATGTGGGTCCTACAGAAATGGGAGTATATTAGGATCAAGAATTCTCTTGAAAGGCAAGGAAACTGATGCATTGTTTTGTCTAAAATTACGTATTTCTTGTGCTAGCTAAAAAATAAAAATAAAAATTGAGAGCGAGAGAGAGAGCGAGAGTGATCTGGAGTAGTCAAACATTCTGTGCATCTGGACCTCTCACATCCTGGAAGAACTGTATTTTAGACCAAGATTGCCTGCAGGCTTAAATCACCGAGAAAGTATGCCTTTAAGCTACTGAGAGAGTAAGGGGAAATCCAAAGCAGCAAGGTCCCACTTTGGCGAAGGGTAACGTACAGGAAAGGCCATGCCAGAGAGGCCAAGGAAATCCTGATGGAGCCTACTCAAGCCAAGGAAACCTTAAGAGAACATCGGCCCACTGTGATGGAACCCAGGCAACAGCTTCATGAGTGTCTAGTTGGAAGAGGTCTATTATAGCTGTGCAAACGATAAGAAACTTACTGCAAACTGAAACAAAAATATGAAAGCTTATCTTCCATTTCCAAACTAGAAATTAAAAAATAAATTGCAAGAGAACAAGATCCACGAGCGGTTAAAAAAACCCATTACATACAGATAATACTTCTTTTGATTAATCAGGTTACTTAAAAGATGTCTTGCATTTAAAACTAGCCTTTTCTTTTGTATTTAGCATTATTTAAAACAGCTTTATTTAACTAATAAAAAGCTATTTTCAAAAGCTGGTTTTGTGTAACTTAAGCAACTCTGCCTGACTCATGCAAAACCTGGATATTCTTTCAAACTGCAGCACGCACCTCACTTTTAGCTCTGGAGCTCTCCAGTTCATTTCCCTGTCAGCCTATAGGACAAGCTGTCCCCCAGTTAAAAATTAATTTAATTGAATTCCAATTTCTATCCAAAGGCAGTATGATCCAAGTGACAAGGAGAAAAGAAATTATTTAGTAAATAAGACGTGTCATTCATTGTTAACATAATAACGATGTAAAAATAACATATCTGAATAATAGTATGAACAAACATTTTTAGCTGCTTTAAAAGGGGAGGGGGAACTGCTGGCTGGGAGCATGCATCAGCCATTACACCGTGAACAAGCTATACAATTATGCAAACACAACAAGTGTATTGCAATAGCTTACAAATCAGTATCTTTTGATATCACTATAGTTATGTCTGTCTGTCTGCTCACAGACACCAGGAATCTCTTACTGCAACCATCTTGATGTTTAGTTTGAAGGACTGTATTGAGGCCACTTCCAGGATGGCATTCAGTGCTTATCACCGAGTCCAAGCCTTGTTTTGACTCACTGGGTGTCTACATGAGACATTTACTGTGGAGTTGCCTAATTAGCTCCACAGTAAAATTTCTCAGCATCTACATGTGCAGTGCTATCAGGACTCAGGAAACTAATCAACTATACCACAAATTAGTACTTGTAAAACACAAGTACTATCCTGCAGCAGAGTTTTTCACTGTGCAGCAATGTGCATGTAGATGCTGACCTGGAAAACTGGGGCACAAGGGTGCTTCATTGCGGGGTCTATCTGCTGGCTAGCTCCACACCAGAACACCCTCATGCCCCAGCCAGCCCCTACAAAGCACACTGAGTTAAGTCAGAGCAACCCCAGGGGCTGACAGGCTGACTCCCCAGGTCTCCCTCCTCCAACCCAGCTCAACGTGTTGCAGTCCTGGGTGCATGTTCAAACGTGGGGCTCACCAGCAATAAACTCTACAATACGCATTAGAGTTTACTGCTGTGCATTAAAGCACATCACGATGATACTAACTGTCGAGATCTGTTTGCACATGTGTTCACAAATAAGGAATTTATTTCTGGATAATCTTCTCCCAAGTAGCACAAAAATTTGTGAATTTCCACTGTTGAAAACTTGAACTTAGTGTTACACTGAAGATCAGCGAGTTCTATTTGCAGTTCTTGAGGGGCATCTTCCACAGGAAAGGGAAATTGGGTACTGAGAGACTGACCTTTGCTTCATGGCTCCACAAGTCAGAGAACCTGCCTTGTAATTTGTGTCTGAGATCAGCAATCTTGACCACATACTTCTTCAAGCCTGCGCTACCTTCAATCCCAGTAGCACTGGGCAGTGACTTCAACGTGGGGAAATGTGCTACACTGCACTGAGAAAGCTGCTTCTTTGAAAGAGGCAATTTAATTGTAAAGGCACACAGTGTCGTCAAACTTAGTCATAATGTGGTACCAACTCAGCATTATCATATTCAGAGTATTGAGATCTCACGTCCACAATGAAGGGAAGGTCCTGCAAACAATCTTCATCTTGCAGTTTAGTCACAGGTTTCCGTTTCTTGCTCATAAATACTTGAGTCTCACACTCTGAGGATGGGCCAGTACATTTCAGTCCATCTGGCAGTTCATAATGAAAGCCAACTTCCTCCAAGAGCTAGCTGCTAATGGTTGAGGGCCTTGGCTCAGGGTTAAATTTACTGTTTAACTACAAGTTCATCACATGATCCACGCTCAGAATTTCTGGCACAAATTGTTCCCTGATGCAGAACACAATGAAAAATACAAAGCTCATGATCTGGATCAAGACTCTGCCTTTTGCGCTCAAGTTTCATCACAAATCTCCCCTTCTTATTATGGAAAGTGGCCAGGCTGCTGCAATATTCGCTGTCCTTTTCAAGTCCGCACCTAATTTGTCCACAGCCTAGCCACACTGTTAAAACTGTCCTCTCTTGTACTTATACCTTCCACTGGCACAAACTCCACAAATTCCTGTTACACTCATACCTTGACCGACATCCCAAATGAACATAGCTAGCTGTGCAATAGGTCACTCTCATCAAAACTTTCACAGAATCATGGAATAGCAGGATTAATAGGGAGGTTGGAGTTTGCGCAGTTCAAGTGTATGAGTAACTTGCTATTAAAAACATCCAACGATAGATTCCAGCACTGCTGCATTACCTGTTCCAATGCTCAACCACCCTCGGAGAGAACATTGTCCAATCTAAATTCTTGCTGTAATTTAAAACCGCTACTCCTTGTCCTAGCCCCAGTAGCCATAGTAGAAAATCTAATCTTCATCCTTCCTATAGCCACATTTAAGGTATTTGAAGATTTATAAAATCCCACCTCAGTTCTTTCAGCCTAGCCTCACAAGTCACGCTTTGCAGGCCTCTACTTTTTGTCATCCTGCATTAGACGCTTCTTAAATTTGTCCTTCTTACTTGCAATCAGGGGCCAGTGCTGAATTGAGCAGAAGAATTACTCTCCTTGATTTGCAAGTGACACTGCTATTAATACAACTCAGTATGCTATTGGCTTTTTTTTTTTTTTTCAAACAAGAGCTCACTGTTGACTCATCATATTTAACTTCACGATCCAGGGTGACCCTAGGTCCTTCTCTGCAGTACTGCAGCCTAGAGCAGGGGTGGGCAAAATGTGGCCTGGGGGCTGTATGCGGCCTGCTAGGCCATTCTATCCAGCCCACGGGGCCCCTAAAAAAATTAGAAAATTAATATTTATCTGCCCTGGGCTGCCTGTCAGGCAGCTCTCGATGGCTTGCCAAAACTCAGTAAGTGGCCCTCTGCCCAAAATAAATCGCCCGCCCCTGGCCTAGAGACTCCTTTCCCAATCTACATTTGTGCATGTTATGGCACTTCTTGTTGAATTTCACCTGACTGATTGGGGACCATTTCTCCATTCTATCCTGGTCATTCTGGATCCTAGCCCTACAACTCCAGAGTGCCTGCAACTGTACCCAACTTGGTGCCTCTCAATTTGCTACATGTACGCCCAAACCTATTTAACAAATCAGTAATGAAGATGTTAAATGATACTGGACCTAGAACAGACCCTGGGAATTCCACTTGATACCTCCCCCTAACAAGCTACTGAGCCAATGACTGTTCACTGAGGACAATCATCCAAACAGTTGTGTATCTACCTTACAGTACTTCTGTCCATCCATTTCAGGGGTGGACAAAACAGAGGTGCGGCCAACAGTTGGATTCCATTTCCCAGCAGCCCCTGCTCGCATGGTTGGGGCTGGTCTTCATGGAGACCCCAGCCACTACACTGTGATAGCACAAGGCTGGGGTTGCTATGGAGACCGGCTCCAGCCGTGCTGGCAGGGGATGCGGTAGGGCAGGGGACTGCTCCGAAGCCACTGGGTTCTTGCAGCAGGGGCAGCTTGGTCTGGGGCCAGGGCAGAGCTGCAATCTGTCTCTTGCATGCTCTGGGCAGGGGCGCACAGGTAACGACGGATCACAGCTCTGCCCTGGCCCCAGACCAAGTTGCCCCCTGCTGCAAGATCCCAGCGGCTCCAGAGAAGCCCCCTGCCGTGTCCCATGCCTTGCTAGCGCCTGTCTCCAATGCAACCCCAGCCTTGCACTATCACAGTGCAGCAGCTGGGGTTTCCATGGAGACTGGCCCCTCGCTGTAGCTGCACTGGGAACAGCACTCCCAGCCCTGCGGGCAGGGGCTGCTGGGAAATTGAGTCCACTGCCAGCCAGATCCAGCCCACGGACTAGACTTTGCCCACCCCGGTCTATTTCCTTAGCTTACTAATGGAAGACAGTGTCAAAAGCCTTGCTAAGGTCAACGTATATCACATCCATAGCTCTCTTCATCCCAGAACCTGTCATTGAAATAAATCAAGTTGATCAAACATGATTTGCTCTTGGTTAATCCATGCTGGGTGTTTTAGATCACTTTGCTTTCCTCCAGATGCTTAGAAATAGTAAGGTCAAACTGACCACTTTCATTCCCCAGATCCTCTTCCTTCCCCTTCTTAAAAGGTGGGCTCTGTATTAGCCCTTTTCCAGTCATCTTGGACCTCAACCAGTCTCCCTGAACCCTTAAAAACAACAGGCAATGGATCTAAAATTAAATCTCAGCCAATGTTTTTGTACTCTCAGGTGCATCAAGTTTAGCCTTGCCAGCTTTAAAACATATAGCTTCTCTACATAGTCCCTAACCAAGGGGCGGGCAATTATTTGGGCCCAAGGACTACATAAGAAGTTTTGATGAACTGTTATGGACTGGGTCAGCGCCACCCCACTCCCATCCCCTCCCCCCCGCTCTCCTCCCCTCCAACTCATCAAAACTCCTATGGGGCTTTGGGCAGACAAAGAGTAGTGCTTGGGAGCAGGATGGGTGGGCAAGGCCAGGATCATGTGGCTAGGTCATGGGGCAGTGATAGCTTGGGGCCAGGGCTAAGCTGAGATCCACTCCCTGCATATCTGTCCTGTGGGGGAAGGGGAGGTGTGTATGCGTGCATGGGGGGAGAGGGGTGGCTGTCTGAGCACTAGGTCCCGGAAGCCAGTCGAGGGTGAGGGAAGAAAGGGGGAGGCAGCAGAGCTCAACCCAGCGATGCGATCTGTGGCTGCCCCCAAGGAGCTCTGCACGGGGCCGAGCCCCACCTAGGGCAGCCCATGCTGTGCTCCCACCCACCAGCCCAGTCAGCGCACAGCTTCTGGTGGGGCTGTTCCCAGTGCAGCTGCAGCCAGCCAGGTGCTGCTTTGGCTCCCCTCACCTCCAGCTGGAACTGCCCAGCTAAAGCTGCTCAACTGAATCTCACCTGTAGTGCAACGTGGGCCACCCCTGGAGCTGAGGGGAGCAGAGCAGCACTCAGCCCGCTGTAGCTGCACTGGGAACACCTCTGCCAGAAGCCGTGTGTGCTGGCCGGGGCCTGGGCTGATGCGGCTGTTCTGCTCCCCTTACCTCCATTTGCGGCTCCTCCTCCTGCTCCTGACCCTGCTGCGCCACTTTGAGCAGAGGGGAGGTGGCGGGGGGTACAGCTGGGCAGCTCCTGCCTCAGTGTGCTGGGCTCCGGCTCCAGTTCCCACTGCTTTCCAGCCAAATCCACCTGCCCCTTTTTCTTTGCACTGGGCTAGTTTGTTCTGGAGCCATTAATAAGGCTTCCTTAAAAAGCAGACAAGCTCTTTTGGATGCCTTTTCCTCTCAGACTTGCTCTGCAGGGGATCGCGCCTACCCAGTTCTCTAGCTTCGTTTGTCTGCTTTTCTGAAGTCCAGTGTCTTTATGTTTGACCCCTCTCCCACAACCCTAAGCATAAGTTAAGCTATATGACTCCTTAAAATGCACACAAACTAGCTTACTCCCCTGCTTAGCAAATTAACTAATCCTTTTTTTTTTTTTTTAGTAAAAGCTACACTTGGTCACAATTATTTTATGGGTAGCAACCAACTAGAATTATTCTCTCTATAGGACAAGAAAAAGCACATGTGCAAAAACAACAACAGATTTAAACCAAGGTTTCTTTCTTATTGCTCTAAATCACTTATTTCTCATTTAAAATAACTGATTTAAGTGGATACAGGATTTTTATGATGCCTACAAGTATAGGAAAGGCAAGAAGATATTCATTAATCAAAAGGACAGGTATCAGACCCAATAGGCAACATTTTCCGTAACATCAAATAAAACATCAAGAATATATTAAATTAATTATGAGAGAGCGAGTATGTGAGAGCATCCTCCCACACCCCCTCAACCAAATACAGAATCCACTAAGGTCTACATTTTTTTGCTTGGATCTTATCTACTCTTCTTGCCAAAGCAACAGCCACCAAGAAAGCAGTTGCCCTAAAATACAAACAAACAGTGGAGCAGGATGCTTTAGGTTTGAACCCACCAAGGATGTCAATAGCAAGAAGTGGGATCACTCACATGATGGAACATTATGGTCAGGCCCTTAAGAAACCTCAGTCTCACAACTGCTAAGGGACAGAAGACTGATCAATTTTCCACCACAGGATGGTTGGCTGATAAGCTAGCCAGACGCACCTTAACTGAGCTCCAGGTTGGTATGACAGGTTGATAAAGGAAGAGATCTCACACACCGGAACATCAGTGTACACCTAGCTAGGCAAGTCTTCTTAAATTTATCCTTTTCTAGTATGAATGAAGGAATTGAGAAGAAAATAGCAGGTTCATTCTTCTGCCAAGAGCCAAATGACACCCTGAACCTCACAGCACAGATATGTCAATTCAGATGGAACAGCCTCCCTTCTGAGTTGGTCCAGGAGGGACAGGACTGCCTTAGATTGGTTCACCCCCAGGATCTAAAGCAGGGGTAGGCAACATTTTTTGGCCGGAGAGCCGAAAAAACTACAATCTCTACCTTGGAAGGTGCCGACATGCTGGAGTCTAGAGCAGCTGTTCGCAGCCTCCCAGCTGCAGCCAGCTCACGGAGCCCGGTCTGCTTGCAGCAGGGCTTGACTTCCAGCTGCTGGCTGGGAACAGCCTGGGGTCCATGGCTGGCAGCAGCTGCTTAGAGCCTGGGCTGGTGGTGGTGTGCCGAGCAAAATGGTCATGTATGCCATGCTCGGCACACGTGCTGGGGGTTGCTGATCCCTGATCTAAAGGAACATCTTGAAAGTGGAATTACTTTGGCCAGATTGGAGCCAGCAAGATCAACTGTGCAGAGTCCATCTTGCCTCACATGGTACTCACAAAAAATAGAGATATGAATAGAAAAATATACCAATCTTCCTGATTGTGAAATAAGCAAGACAGACCATGAGCTTAGGGTCATGCCCCATACAGTGCTAAAGGACCTGTGCTTCTTGTTCTGAGATAGAATGTACTTCGGGCATTGTCAGACCTGAAGAACAAAGTCTTCTGCTTCCTTGTTTACTGCAGTTGTTGCAGTGGCATGGTCCATCATGCAACGCCCAGGATATCATGCAAGAGTACCTGGTATGTTCTACATATCATCCCGAGTGCTGATATATTTGAATAAGGTTTTTTCTTCTCCTCTGAAAACCAGAACAACTTGCACTCTGAGGTCACTGATGTGCACTCCCCATCCTTGCAGGGAAGTGTTTGTCATGAGGGTCACTGAAGGCTGACAGGGGAGAAACTGGGCACCCCCTGCATACATTGGATAATTTCTTAGATCAGGGACAGACAAGAGGCTAGAGTAGCCTCTGCATGTGAAATGTGGCAGACCGGGGAGACTGGGAAAACAGACAATACAGCAGCAGACAGGGCAGGGGCTAGAAGACAAAACGGCAAAAACCAGGCAGGGAGCATAAAGCAGAGCAGTAGACTGGGTAGGTAGGTAGATTCTGTCTCCATGAGGCCTGCAGGGAACTTTCACCTACCAAATACATTCCTAGTGTATGCTGTCAGATTCTCGATACATGCCAAAAAACACTCAAATACAGACGCTGTATTGTGCCAACAGGGCTTGGTGTTAAGACTATACTGACCTTGGTAGAACAAAGTTCCAGCTAGTCAACATTTTAACCTTTTTTGGATTCCTTTTCCTGTTGAATACTGAAAATGTCCTTTGCCTGCTTGTTAATGCTGGCAATGGCAAGACAGGAAGGTGTGGAGAGTGTAAAAAGAAGTCAGCACCCTAGAGGAATTTGGTACCATTTGTCTATGTTGCATGAGGGGTAGCATGCATCTGCCAGAAATCTTTGCTGAAACCATAACGACCATGCTTACGGGGAAGACCACTTTACTGAGAACAGGTTGTTGCAATATTGCCAACTGTTTGTGGGAAGACCCACAAACTTCTCTAGCTGAGCAATCCATCTTTTGGAGTCTACAAAGCCTACTGTACACCTGGGTACAAAATTAGGATTACATCCTTGTCTGGAAGGCAGAGGAGAACAGACTAATATCAGGCTGTTGGCTAGCTCCAGGGAGTTCTGACCTGGACAATAAGGGACTTCTATGTAGGGAGTGTCTATTAAAAAAACCCAAAAAAACCAAAGAACCCCAAACAAACAAAAAAAAAAATCAAAGCTTTGGAGTGCAAGTGAACGAGCCCGATCAACATGATCTGCCAACCTCTGAAGAGGAAACCCAGGGTCTGAACAGCCACATCAGAAAGGCAGAGAAACATCCATGAAGCCAATGGACCAGAAAACCAGGGGATTTGTGGAGACACCCCAGGAGTCCAGTGGGCTTTCCTTGAAGGAAGTCCCACAGCTACAGTAGGACTGAATGTGTATGTGAAACTGGGGACATTTTCAGAGTGGAAAGAAGAGTTCAACAAGAATTCTCTATTGGTTGGGCTGACCAACATGAAACCAGGGACAAGTACCTGAGTGGCGCTACTTTGGGAAGGCCTGACAGATCTGGGGTTAGTGCTGCTAGGATTAGTAAGATTACACAGTCTTTCAGTTCTGCCTAAGGTGCCAACTTGCTCAGAGCTGTTAAGCACAATGACACTGAAGGAGATAGAGGAACAGTCAAATAAGGTGGGGTAGCCAGAGATGGCTGAGGGTAACTGAGGTACTGGGTACTGAAGCTATAGATCTGTGGTAGGTGTACAACTGAAGGCAAACCTCAGTGTTACCTAGATGTTTGTCTTCATTTCCTGGACACTGCCAGAGGGGCTTCATAGAGCCAGGGTTTGTGCTGGTATGGTGCAGTGCTTCATCTGTAGCCTGTATGGACTCTGTCTTGTTGGAGAGTGAACAAGAAAATGGGAGACCCAGGATAGGCAACTCCCTCGGATTTATCCTGAACTCTGTGCTCCGTAGACAACTTACGTGGTACAGATGGGGAAGATGAGTCTGTTCAACATACAAGTTGTGTTCTTCAAGGTTCTGATGCAATGGTTCAGATCAGCAGCTTCCTCCATGGCACTTACCCACAAGGTAAACCTTGGGCCTAACTTTATGTTCCTTTCCTGTCTAGAAAGGGAAGAGTTTATAACTAGACTATTTCTGAAGTAGCCAGGTTCCCCTAGACAATAAAGGCAATTAGTGTGCTCATCTGGATGGAGAACACTAGGTCCAGACATTTAGGAAAACCCATGACAATCGGTGAGAAAAGGAAAGGGATGGGGAAAGAAACAAGAGAGGCTTGAAGATGCATGGGAGAACAATGGAGGTTCATGGAACATGAGGAAAGGCATGAAACAGGCATGTGGGTACAGGTATTACTAGGGTAAAACAGTCCCTGAGCTAAAGGGCTTAAGGCACTAGTATGCCCAGTAAGGAATGTGTGTATGGGCAAGCACTTGAGGGATAGATAACCTGCTTTCCACTTTCTGCCCTGTGGCACAACTCAAGTGGGTGCACTAGTGATCATTTTAGGCCTCAAAAATCTAATAAATGCTGTTAACACTACAGGGATTTTTGCTACTAAACTTAGCATTTTGCTTTGCCTGTTCATCAGCTTAAGTTCTATGTACTGCCAAACAGTAGGCTACATAAAATAAATAACACTAGATTTTTCTGTTTCCCCCCTATAATGCCAAGTAATACTATTTAGGTTTTATTTATGAACATGTAAGAGGCAGTACAGTTGATAAATCAGACTGTGTATAGAAGAGATGGCCATAAGTTGTAGGAAGATCTAGGTTGATCATTGTTAATCTAAACCTAGAGGTAGTTATTTACAGTAATGAATGTATCACATCTTCCTAAGTTTAACTAGTAAAATATTACATGCATCATTCAAGTCAAATCCTTGAAATCTACACTAATATTTTTTTTAATTGTATTTAAAAAAAAAATCAAAGATGATGCTGGAATACAAAAATACTGCCTGTTATTGCTGACCAATATTTTCTCATAGTTTCCTTGCATTTCCCTTGCAGCCTGCCTGCATGTACCTTCTGAGAGCTTATAAAAGAAACATTTTTTTTTATATACAGTCTTATCACAATAGGAACTTAGTCCATGACTAAGGATCTATGACTAGTATTACCATATGCAAATAATACAAATAATCATGTACAGATTATTTTTACAAGCAAAATAATTATCCACCCAGTTAAACAATCCTCAAGTTAAAAAAATAAAATAATAATAGTGTATTCCCTGTACAGTTTATCTACACACTTGTCTTCTGTTCTTAGAAGAAAGTGTCTACGTGACAATTTGAAACCTAATTTCACATATATTAAAAAGTTACCTTATAAGGGGAAATATGAGTGTCTGAAGGAAAGGCCAACATTCCCATCACTTGTCGGACCTCATCCAACTGACTTCCTTCAGCCTGACTGAAATGCTTTCTTGCATGTCTGGAATACAGAAATTAGAATACTTAGACAAATATAAGCTCATTTGAATGAATTAATTTTACTGAAAGAAATTCATTTGCGTAATCAGTACGAAGGATCTTTTGAAAAAAAGAAGGCTCAACTATAGATTATGCACTCAAAGCACAAAACCCAGAGATGATATTGTATTTAAAAAGTCTTGAAAATACATTCTAAGGATTTGAAGGGAAGAACAGTTTTAATCCTAGAGCTTAATCACAGTATTTATTTCTTAGGTCTCTAATTTTAAGATGCAAAAAAAATTATGAACGTAAATTAAAGCATTCTATTACAAAAATAGACAGTGCTAATATCAGTTACACAAACCCAGGGATTCTTTGCATTCCCTTCCAGTATAACAGCCTAGATGTATAGAAAATACCTTGCATACAAATGTAGAGATGAGAAGAGGGAGGAGAGCTAAGAATGATAACCAAGAATTTCATCTAATAAAATGTAAAGCAGCAAACTGGTAACAAAACACACATGGTTTGCTGAGAACAGACTTCGCTATCAAGAGAACCTCATATTCACATCTAAAGAGTATGTGTTTTGAATTTTTTTTCTTCTGATACAAGTCAAACACAGCACTTCAAGTCGAATGTAATGAACTGCATATTAAATATTGTGAAGTTAGGCAATCTTTAATAGGAACAGAATTATTCCATGCTTCCTCAATCAGATTTACATGTTAGCCATTAGAAAAACCCACAGAACTTCATTCTGGAGATTTATTATAAACGATATTATGTTTAAAAAATGCTAAGAGGCTAGCATTTGGAATCTGAGCATAGGAACTGCCATTTACTCTGGCAGACTATATATCCATCTTGCTCAGTATTCTGTGTTGCACAATGACAGAGAATGGATATGGAATGGAAGAGTGAACAGGGTCTCCCCCCTACACGCACACTGTTCCTCTCTCACTAGCAGCCTCTAGCATTTAAGGTCTAGGAAATTCTGATTCAGAGCTGTACCCCTAACTCCCATGCTCAACTGCTACGGATGCACCTTTCCTCCAAGAATCTGTCCAATCCCTTTCTGAATCTGAGTAAACTGTCAGCTTCCACAGTGTCTTGTGGCAATGAGTTCCAAGCTTTAATTACACACACTGTGAAAAAGCTTCCTTTGTTAGTTTTAAAATTACTACCTAAGAGTCATTTTGTGACCCCTCGTTCTTGTATGGTGGAGAGAGTAAATAACTCCCCTCCTCTTCGGCATTTAGTATTTTGTAAACCTCTACGTGCCCCTGCCCGCTCCAAGCATCTGCTTTCTAAACTGAATAGGTCTAGCCTCTTGAACTGCAAACTTCTAGATCATCTTTTCTGTATCTATAGTAGCCAAATGATTTATTGAAAGAAAAACTAAAATATTATTATTTAAAAAAAACCCTATAAAACCTTGAGAACTGTAACATTTAAAAACCAATGATGTAATGTAAGAGTTTACTAAAGGCTAGCCAATATTTTAAGAACACTGGATCAAGGCTTGCTGAGAAAAGGCGTTGTATTACTCAGTCTAAGGCAGCCTATGAGAAGTGCCACGTTTTCCATACTGAAATTCTAAAAGCAATCAAAACCCACAGCATTAAAATTATGAGATGATACACAGTAGTATCATTCCCCAGTCTTTAACAGATAAAGCTGAACCTAGTTGAGCACTTCCACAAAAACAAAACAGAAAATTTGCAGTCACACATAAATGCGATCTAAGCACATGAACTAGGAGTCAGAAAACCTGTATCTGATTCTTGCCTTTACCTTACTGTACAACTACGGAACGTCACTTCAGTGCCTCACGTTTCCAAAACACAAACCACTTCCACAAATAAATGGCATTCCTCATCTCTTGGGCTGAATTCAAAACAGAGCTTTGGGAAAGTTATTTTTAAACATAACTTTGTAAGACGCTGCATTATCTTGGCTCTGCCCAGGCCATTGGTACCATGAGAACAGTTTCTATCAGTTTTTGTACTCCCACTTCCTTCCCTAGCCCAAACCAGGGAATACATGGAAGCTGTGTGGACAGATTGTTTCTAACCAGCTTCTTATAGTGAATGCATAATTTTAGAACGGAAAATATTGTTTTCCAAGTGCTGACAATGTTAGAGGAGCAGCAAAACTACTCTGACAGCTTGAGAAAGGGGATCAGGCAGTCTGAATACATTACAAGGCAATCAGGAGCGCCTGGATGCAGCACTTCAGGGGCAGCTGGCACAAAGCACAAGGTCAGACTCAGTAGCCACAGTACGAAAGAAAAAAGTTTGACTTGGAAGTGAGCAGCATTTTAAAGCTATTGATAAAACTAAATATTTTTTGTTCTAAGTGATGGAGTCAGGAGAAAACGGCAGAGTGAACCAACCACCCCGAAAAAACTGCATTATGGCTTTTGATTCTCAACTGACTTTTAGTGAGAGCATTCCAACAAAATATCACTCACTGATATACAGGAAGAATGCTATGCAAGGCAAACTGGCAGGGATCTTGGGTACTGTCCCAGTTCAGTGCACATGCACAAGCGAACCAGAATAAATGCCTTCGTTGGGTTTTGTGGCTCTTTTGTATACCAGGGAATATGTAATGGATCTTTCAGAGAGCCAATAGCACAGTAATGCTCCCACATCGGCTTGTTAGTCTAACTTAAGTGGAAAGTATAAAAACTATTTCAGACTGCAGTATACAAGATCAAGTAGATAGATGGAAGAACCCTTTCACTCCCATGTCTCTATTACAGGATCAAGATACAATGACTAGCCCATTCAGAAACTAATCTCGTCTCTGTAGCTTCCTGCTATTTTTTTTTTAAAGTTTTTCCTGCTCCCCACAACCTCTCTCCCCCTCTCCCTGCCATGCTCATAAGCCTCCAACAGCTAAGGATGAACCTTTCTATTCAGCCAGTCAGAAATGGGAGGCAAGAAATAGGTGCAATATAGTACTTGTAAGATGAGAACCAAGGCTATTACTCCACAGCAGTATAACACCCCTGGGCCAGTCCTGGGAACCTCCCAAATGAATTCATCCTGCAATGTGTGTTCTGTTATCTTCCGTTCACTGTCTCTTAACAACCTTAACTTGTGTTTTGTCTCCTCTACCATTAGAAGTTCAGCTGCTCTGCCCCATCCCGCACATTGCCATCTGAGTTCTGTAAGACTGTAAAATACGAGATTTGTTTCATGGTCGTTCTGCAATTCTTAATGGAAGAAAAAGCAAAACAGGATATATCTTCATTCTATGAAATCTAATAGACAAGACTGCAACAGGCTCCTGAACAATATTTAAACTTAAGTCTAAAACTAAAACTATTTGGGTTACTCAGATAGGCCAAGCAACATCAACGCTACATGCCCTCAATTACTACAGATGGCCAGTTTGCCTCTTACCTACTGTATTTCATGGTGTATATGTTGACACGGTGTATAGGTCAACCCCCGGGCTTTCTAATCTGAAAGGTAAGGATTTTCATAGGCATGGTGTATAAGCCGGGGTCAGGCTCGGCACTGTGTTGGTGTGGCCCTATCCCCTGCAAGTGGCACTGCTGGTGGTCACAGGGGATGGGGCCACTGTGAGCGGCAGTGCCGAACACCAAGCCCAGAGCCACTCACAGGGGATGAGGCTGCACCAGCCAAGTGCTGAGCCCAACCCCATCCCCTGGGAGCAGCGCTGGGCTTGGCATTCGGCAGCATTGTCCGCAGGATACAGGGTCAGGCTCAGCTGACACGGCCCCATCGCCTGCTAGTGGTTCCATCAGCGCTGCTCGCAGGGGATCGGTCTGTGCCAGCCAAGCATCGAGCCCAGCCTTGTCCCTGATTTTTTGATGTGGTGTGGTGTATAAGTGGAGTTTTGAAGCCCAATTTGTGTGTCCTAAAAAATCAAACTCGACTTGTATACTGTGAAATACGGTACTTCAAATGAAACCTACATCTAACCTACTACAAGCTTAAATGACAATTGTCTCTTACAACTGAAGAAACTATACCCAACATATTTTCTTGGCCTTACTGCAGTCAACGGGAGTTTTTCCACTGACACTGCTGGAGTCAGAATTTTCCTCAGCATCTAAGATTAAAAGTAAAACACCCAAAGATGATGTACTAGTTATTCTCTCAGACTTCTAAAGTGACACTGCAGACATCAGGGAAATACCACATTTGATTTGCTCGTGCTATGAAAGCTCACATACCTAAGCACATCTCTTTTACTGACAGACCAAAGTTTTACTACCATTAACAGAAGCATGTCAAATACTACTATGAACTATGAGTTTGTCTTGTACATCTTGACAGGTTGCAACAGTGGGCGGATGAGAATAGGATGGGGTTTAACACTGATAAGTGCAAGGTGTTGCACATGGGGAGGAAGAACCGGCACCACACTTACAGGTTGGGGAACTCTCCTCTTGCCAGCACGGAGACGGAAAAGGATCTTGGAGTCGTCATTGACTCCACGATGAACATGGGCCGGCAGTGTGGGGAGGCAGTCAAGAAGGCCAATCGTACCCTGTCATGCATCCACAGATGCATCTCGAGCAGGTCCAGGGAGGTGATCCTCCCCCTCTATGCGGCACTGGTCAGGCCGCAGCTGGAGTACTGCGTCCAGTTCTGGGCGCCACACTTCAAGAGGGACGTGGACAATATGGAAAGAGTTCAGAGGAGGGCCACTCGTATGATCAGGGGTCAGCAGGGCAGGCCTTATGAGGATAGGCTACGGGACCTGAACCTGTTTAGCCTCCACAAGAGAAGGCTAAGGGGGGACCTTGTGGCCTGCTACAAACTGGTCAGGGGGGGATCAGCAGGTATTGGGGGAGTCCCTGTTCCCCCGTGCGCTGCCAGGAGTGACCAGGAATAACGGTCACAAACTGGCGGAGGGTAAGTTTAGATTAGATATTAGGAGGCGCTACTTCACAGTCAGGGTGGCTAGGGCCTGGAACCAGCTTCCAGGGGAAGTGGTGCAGGCTCCTAGCCTGGGGATTTTTAAAAGGAAGTTAGATGAGCACCTTGCCGGGGTCATCTGACCCCGGTGCTCTTTCCTGCTAAGGCAGGGGGTCGGACTAGATGATCTACCTAGGTCCCTTCCGACTCTAGCTACTATGAAACTATGAAACTATCTTCACTAAAATTACCAGTTAAAGTCTCACTGAAGATCAGGTAACTGACAGAAAGAGCACAGTTTGATTTTTCAAATCCCAAAATTAATAAATTAACTTCTAACCTGCCTTTAAAGTTGACCTACGTATGATGATGAAGTTCTAAATGTATAGTGTACTTGACAAAACCAGAACCCATTTACCCGAGAAGTCAAATAAAATACATATTTGAGATCCCAAAATGTTTTACACTCATTCTTCTCTGTTGCTGCACCATACACCATTAAAAGCGATTTACAAGTCCCATGGAATTCTACCTGCACGACTGAATGTATTCGCCAGAAAGTAGCAATAATTGAGCAGAGAATGTAAAGTGTTATCAGGGAGGAAGTGTTCACGTTTTTTATTGTGCTCAACGGACCATACTAGAACACCTTTCTTATCTTGAGTACTTCCATGACTGCTAGCAAAGTTCCCCTGAAAAGCACTCTGAAGTTATTCTACTTATCCCCTCCTGCTCAAAGAGAGAGAAAATGAGGAAAAACAAGAACCTGACCAGACCAACTGTTGGAAAGGCAAGGTCAAGAAATGCATTTGTTTCCTTTCTCTCTTTGTCTACATGGTACTGGAGCTCATTAATTAAGATAGTCCCTCCCTTCTCCCAAACCCTCCCCCAAATGATCCACTTGAACACTAAAAAGTTCTGATAAACTTTGGACTCAAGTCTTTCATGATTAGCCATCATTACCAAGCAACTTTATACATCTTTTGCATACTGCCACAAAGAAAAACCTGGAGTGTAATTAAAAGAGCACTTCCAGCTCAAGTGTAAAAATCTGACAAAAGACAGTGTGAAATTAATGTCAACAATACGTCCCTAATTCATGGTTTTTGTAGCAGGTTTTGCTTCTAAAGACTAGTGGGAGGGGAGAAGGCTGCAAATTAAAAGCACAGTATATGAGCCTAAAATTTGATTTTTCTACCTTTGCGTGCGTCACAAACTTAACATTAAACAAATAGTTCGTCTTGCTCTTTTAAGACCCCTTTGACGCACTATTTTAGAATAACTAAGTGGGTACCCATCATATGCTAAAAAGCTTCAGAAATTCACACTTTGTTATTAAATAAGATATATATTTTAAAGCTCATACGAATTGTATCCTAAAAGCAATATGTCACTTTCGAGGTTCTCAGCAGGCAGTAAAGCAAAGCTTTCAAACTTATTTAAACACCAGCTGCGTTTCAACAAAATGTCAGCTCTCCGAGTTCCACTCAGACAGGAAACGACTTGGTAAACAGCCTCTTTCTCTGCTTTCTAATGGATGCCTGACCTATTTATTGCACCATGGACATAATACTGAAAGAATCCTGCTGCAGGCACTTAATAGAAGCAAGCTAATAAAAACAGAAGTTGAGATTGTGTGCTAGAAGTGAGAATTTTGTTACCTTCCAAAAAAACACTGGTTTCCAAAAAAGGTTTGTTAGCTGTCAATAAATCTGGTTTAAACTAGGCAGAAAAATGTTTAAATATTCACTAATCGCTAAAGAGTATTTTCTAATGCATCTATCTTTGGGGGATAGCAGTATAAATGTTGAACAAATGCACACAGCTATGAGTGAATCAATGCTGTCAAAGGCAATGAATTAGACATAAAAAGGCATTTTGCAGTTCCCTTTTACCTTATGGCAGGATATAAAAATCAACTGAGCCAGCACTATAAGAACTGGAAAAGTTTTAATTGCCAGATGCATCCAAGGAAATTTGCTTCCAAGTAGCTTTATATATATATATATATAAACACCAACACAATTTGCTTCTGAAAAACCTAATATGATTATTTAAAATATGCATGTAGTCCAGCTACAGAACAAATTAAGGTTAAACATCAATTTATAGATTGACTTTGCAATACAGGAAGTCTTAAAAAGAATGCCATCTACTTATAATAAAAGGGTGGAATTACTTGCAATCCCTTCTAGTGAGAAGAAAATGAAAAATCCATAAGCTGATTTTGTAGGGTATTTATTGTTAGGCAATGAGGAAAAAGGAAAACTGATTTTACAATAGTGGAAAATAATGAACTTTCTAATCCAAATCTTATGCATTCATTTAAGAAAGCTGGGCATAGAAGTAGCACTCAAGCTGGCCATCATCAGGTGATACTACCCATAGAATAATGGTGCCTAAGGCAGTATCTTCCCAAGCATGAAATGCAGTACATACCCTACACCCCCTCAAAAAAAAAAAAAAAAAAAAAAAAGACAGTAACAGCCACAACAAATAAGTAGGGGTTATGACACTGCAAACTGATCTCTGGTGAGCATCTTAGGACACCTAAACATGTGCTACATGTCTGCTCTGATGCACGCACTGGAGCAGACTCTGCTGGAGCGTATTAATCATATGCGCTCCAGCAGCCATGTCACGTCTATTCAGCGTCCCCTTGCTTCAAAATGGTGGCAGGGGTGCTTGAACTAAAGCTCTTTGAACAAGCTTTAGTTCAAGTGTCCCCCACCACCATTTTGAAGCATGGGATGCTGAATGCATGTGACGCTGCAGGTGCATTAAAGCGGCTCTTGGAGCCTCTTTAATTAAAGCGGATCCCCCTCCCTACCCCCGGGAGCACATGTGTAGACACCCTTAGTTCCATGGGATAGGAGAGTTTTTTTTATTTAGTCACAAAGTAGGGCAGCACCTCAGCCAGTACTGTAGCAAGGGTGGTGCCAGCAATGCACTGGCCACAGGGCACTCTTACGCCGCTCCAGTGCTTTTACAGCAGAAACCATACTGCCCCGTCTGCCAGTCACTCAGCATGGTGCTGACCTTAGAGACTAACTCATTCACAGAAGCCTCACTTCCGACAGAGCTAGTTAGAGCATGTTAATCTAATTTTTAGTTCACAGTTTCTAACCTTACCATTTCAGCTGCATGGTCATGTGATTTGCATGACTGATTACTTCTAGCCTTCTGTTTGTATTTTTTTGTTTTACATTTATTTCCTCTTTCTTATTTACTTTCCAGATGTTTTATTTACTGGGGAGGGGGGGAAGCAAGACGGGGAGCAGGGACAACCGGTACCGAAATAGTTGACCTGGAAACGGTGAATTAAATCCCTGGAGTGACAAAACCAGTGGAGCCAGATTAGAAAGGAGACTTTGTGGTGAAACCCTCAAGTAAAAGATTCAACTGCCAAGAAACAGGTAGTCTTTAAAAAATGGCAGGCCAGAACTTGAACAATGGTATGGTTACATACAAGCAAGCAAAAACCAAACAAGTCCGAAAGATGGGAAATGGTAGATAAAAATCTAGCCAGGAAAATTATAACAAGTTAATGCAAGGGAGACCATCTAAAACTCATCAAGGCAAAAGAGAAAGGCTAGGGACAGAAGTTGCACAAACTGGCTTAAGTGATCAGAAACTAGTTTAAACCTGTAACAGAACAGAAGTTCGGTGTACATAAACCAGTTTTAAAATGGCTGTAACAAGTTTGAGATAAACCTGGTTGAATGTAGCATCAGACTTAACTGATTTGGCTCAAACTGGTTTATGGAATGTCTGTCCCAGACCCCTTGCTGGTTTAAGATAAATCAGACTTCCCCAGCATGCCATTTTCAAACTGGCTTACATTCACTGAACATCTGTTTTGTTACAGGTTTAAATCAGTTTGTGTGTAATGTCTGCTCCTAGCTGCAGAGAAGGGTTGGGGGGGGGGCAGGGAAGGAGTGATGACCAACCCTGCAGAGTCTTACTTCTGTAATCCTGGACTGAAAATCCCAGAGACCTCAGTGACAGCAGGAAGAAATAGTGAACACACAGTGTATGCTGGCTGCATGCCAGAGAGCTGTGTTCTAGCACCCCCCCAGCTTCTGGCCTGAGCAACTGCAGATATGTAGCTGCATTTCCTGAATCAAAAAGTGAGTGTGTGTCCAGCTGTTTTTCAGTTTAATCTCTGCAGTTTAGATTAACCTGCAAAGACTGAATCAATTCAGCCTTGGATTTTTTGACTGTCTGTTCTTAGCCTAAATGACAAGGGACAATGGTAGAAATGAACAAGGTATATTCCAAACTAATTGTAAACTGATTTATAGTTTGAAGCAATACATTGAAATTGACAAAGCCCAAAGAAAGAACTAAGCTCTGCAAGCTGATCCTGGACATGGCAGATCACACAGAGGAGGAGGATATTGCAGAAGCGCTTGGGGGGAAAAAAATAAGTGAAAAAGGGAAGACATCTTGGTTAGAGAAAGTGCAGGTAGATGTCTTACACTGTTGGGACTAGGACACATCAAGCGTCTTAAGAAAAAAAAAAATCACCAAATGAGCAGCACAATATCTTTACTTTGCCTATTTAAAAAAAAAATATAAAGGAAAACACTAGTTGTGCTGACTTGATAATTTTAATGAAGTGGATGTGGCAGTTGGTGAAACTTTTCAATAATCTCCTACAATCAAAACTAAATAGGGCTACTATAGAGATTTTTTTCCAGTAAGCTTTGGCTTACATCAGAATCTATGTTGAATCCATTTTTATTTGTGGTCATCATGGGCACAGTATGTAAGACTATGCAAAAGGGAGACAATGTTCATTAATGACTTACTGATACATGTAAAAAAAAATCATAATATCCAGTTTATCAACTCTGAACATTCTTTGCACAGGCTAAACTGAGTGAGTCAAGGTAAAGTCTATGCTATGTAAGCAAAGAAACAGTCCTAAAAGAAAGAATATCACAGGAAATAAACTTAAAAGAAAGAAGGAATTCAAAATGATTGAACAATGGTTGATGTCTATGGCATCCTTCTTAGTGGATGCCCGGTATCAAACCAAAGACATCTGGTGCAAAGGGAGGGACATATCACAAAGCAACCTTGCTTCTCTCCATTCCTGGACCACAACTATACCACCACCAAACCCAACCAAAACAGGGCCAAAAGGCTTTCTAGATCTAGATTAGTTCCAGTATAGTTCTATAAAGATCACTCTCAATCCCCACTGTCAGAACTGTATGGCATTAATGTTCAACCCTAGTGCCACCATCATTCTCCTTATTGCTCCCAGTTGATACAGGTCATCAGCGAAACGCATGAGACTGTCCGCCAAATCTGGAAGTTATATCAGGTTATACTCTTTCACTGTCAGTACAGATGCAGCAACAGTCCCTTTAGTTTTCCAGCTTCCTGGTAAATTGCCTTACCAATTCCAGATGCTGACATCAACCCCTTACAGGATTCAAAATGTGTATTAACCTACCCATTATGGCAACATTATAGGATTGTGGCAGAAACGTGCCACAGATCCAGCCTTTATAATCAAAACACGTGCACCCTGAAGTAAGTATTGGACTCTTCAGACTCCCCCTGACCCTCAAAAGGGGGAGGGGGAAGGGAAGACAAGTCTGTGACCTTTTCACTTTGAAAAAGGGAAGATCCATTTCTACCACCATTGAAGTGAGGGGTAACGGTATAGAGCAGGGGTGGGCAAAATTCTATCTGGCCTGTGGGGCCCCTCCAAAAAATATTTATTGGCCCATGGCTGCCCCTCTGAAAGCCGGTGGGAAGTGGGCTTCCAAAGGTTGCATGCCATCAGACTGGGTGGAGCTCTGTGGGAGTACAGCTCTTTGTGGGGGGGGCTCTGCCTGCTGCTGCTGCCAGCAGTGGAGGCTGTGCACCATGGGGAGGGCATGTGGCAGGGGCCCTCCCCCCCCCTTCCGAACAGACCCCATACAGCCCCACAACCCCCACTTCCCCCCCCAATCTCACACACACACTTCACCCCCACAACATACAAGAGTAAGACTATTTTGAACTATTATACAATCTTTTGAACTATTATACAATCACCTCTATATACACTATGCAAACTCATGTAAATCAGGGCACAAATCTTTTTTGAAATAAAATTAAAATATGTTATAGTAGATGTTTGATTTTTAGTATACAATTTGGGTTTTTTCTGGTTCCAAGATGGCAACCCCCCTTCCCAAAAGGAGTACTTCCAAAGGCATGGGGTAGGGAGGACTTCTAGTGGCAAAGGTCATGGGTTAGGGGTGGGACTTCTGATCCCAAGGTGGTGATCAAGAGGCAGGGCACCTGTCAAGGGTTGGCGCTGCCCTTGTGGCCCTCATCCAAAGTTAAGTGGCCTGCCAACCAAATTAACTGCACACACCTAGTATAGAGGGTCCCAATTGCCTTGCTAAAGGCCCCAATTGCAAAAGAGGTTCACATTTGCCAGCCTCAAAACGTGACTGAAAAGCTATGTTATCAACCCTCAATTTTATTCTTAGACTAATGTTATGTGGTGTCTGCCATAAAGATTCAGCTACTGATCTCCTATGACTGTGCAATCATGAGATTTTTCCTTAGAAAGTCCCTATGATCGTGGTATGAGATTGGAAATATGGCCCAAGCATACACTAAATGTTCAAACAGCAAGCAATAGAGGACTCCCCCCACCAATCATACTTTGTGAGGGAGGGGCAGTAAGGGCAGGGGGAATGCAGCAGATCTGCAAAACTGAGCACAGGGCTGGCAATATTCTACAAATCATGCTGTGCTCTGGAGGAAAAAAAGAGCTGTAAGTGAAAAGGTCATAGGATTTTGTTTTTCTGATTGAGAAAACTAATTTCAACAGCAAATTGGTATAGCCCTTTTCTCCCCAGCACGACCTGGGGTGACAAGGAACAATGGTAATAAGCTGATGGAGAACAGGTTTAGGTTAGACATCAGACGGCAATATTTTACAGTTATGCTGGCCAAAAGCTGGAACCAACTGCCCAGGGAAGTGTTCCACACCCCTACCTTGGGCAAATTCAAGAGGAGGTTGGATGATCACCTGTCTGGGGTCCTGTGAACCCAGCATTCATTCTTGCCTGTGGCAGGGGGTCAGGCTAGATGATTCGTTCAGGGCCCTCCTGACCCTAGCTACTATGAAACTATGAAATAATCTAGCATCCTTTAAAAATCCCAGCCCAGAATTGCTTTGTTTCCTGTAGGCTACTGCAAGAAGCTGGCTATTATTCAAAAAAACAAGCTGACAATGCAACAAGTGGCCAGCACATGCAGCGCAATTTGGTATGTTCAAACTTGTTGAGATGGAATAAAATGGAAGTATAGGAGCTTCATGATGAAAAGATGAAGCATCCGTCTGCATATCGCAGTCTTGACAGGTAGTGCAGAATTAAGACTTTGATTCCTGCTTGACATTTTGATATGCCATCCAGTTTTAAACAGAACAAGAGCAGTGTTCCAAAACTAAAGATCCTGATTTAAAAGAATGACAGTTTACACTGAAGTTTCTGTGATGCACTATATATTTGATGGGATACTGTACACTTCTTACCGGACACAATTTTATTACTAACTGGTTCAAGTATCCTTATAATTTTAATAGGATGTTTCAAAACAATGTCAGTGAGAATGGGTGTAGAAAACAACCTGATCATTCTAAATACATCAGAAACAGACTTATTATTCAGCATCTTCCCAATATAACAATACAAAACATTACTGCATTGTCTGCATGTTATTAAGTCCCAACATAAGTATCACATTCATTCTAACAGAATCACTCTCTTGTTGTGCCCTGAAATAGTATACTATACTAACTCCTTACCTAGGACCGCTAATTCAAAAGCTTGAGTATAAGTTATTTATTTGATCTCCCAATAAGAAATATCTGACACAAAGAGAGAGAGCATGAACAAGCAAGACAAAGTTACTGTATTGTTAGAATGGGGGAGTCATGAGATCTGGATTTGATGTCCAGTTCTGCCACTGAGTCATATTCCTTTAAGCAAGTGTGCTGTCCTTAAGCAAGTGTGTATTACCCCTACCCATGAAATCATGGGTATAACATTTACCTACCTCACAGGAGTGAGGAGAGTTATTGTAACAATCCGAGACCCTCCGAGAAGAGACGGTATAGAATTGCAAAATATTAATAATCGTCTGTTTAATAAAAACCTTAAAGCTTAGTATGTAATACAACAGGATGTAATAGAGATTGTAAAACATAAAAAGCTTCAGGGTTGACAAGAATCAAACCCAAGAGTCATATTGTAAACATAAAACACCGACTAGTTCATATGAAGAGATCAACTTTTTTCTTGCAACAGATACATTTTCTCTCCAAGCTAACCCCACATACCGAGTTTGTTTGTACTCTAGATTGAAGATTAGTATAGTAATGGCAAACTGTACTCTATGATGAAGAACAACTGTTTTTACAAACAGAACAATACAGTGTAAAATTTTTTTAAATAATTGCTTTGAATTCTGCAGTTCTGCAAAGCCTGAAAATTGTGTTTCAATAACCATTTTTAAAAGTTTGAAATGAGCATGTAAAATGACAGCTTGTATTTAAAATTTGAAATTATCCAATATGAAACGTAATCTGTTAATTCCCAAGAGAGGGTGTGATAACAGCAATGCTGACAAGACCCTTTGCTGCAGTGGAGCTTCTGGGTGCTGCAATAACAGACACACGTTTCTTATGAAGCATAATACTATCTTAAGAAAATTGTTTGGTAAGCATCCTAATTTCATACCTCACAGCATCCAGTCTCTTGTTCTGTCGAATGAGTTCAATGAACTCCTGAATCCTTAGGCTGAACTCCAGACAGCTCTGAGATTAAAGACAAGACAGGGTCTTAGACGGGGCCACAGCAGCATTGCACAGTGTATCTTATGGTGTTTAAGTACTCAGTGTGCCACAAAATAGTGTTAATGGCATGCAACTTTGTTTGCTTGCTTTTTAGGCATTCATGCAGATAAAGCAGTTTAATGGGTGATGAAATGCTAGCACACAGAATGCCTTAAAAGCAAACAAAAACCTCCTACCTCTCACCCTTCTTCAAAACTGAAATGTTTTAATAGGAATCAACTGTGTCCTGATGACTGAAGGACCCCACCATCCTCTGGGTGTGAATGGATTACAGCTGGGTTGCTTTGTACCATATTCCAATTGTATGAGAGCAGATATTGCAGAAATTTCTGAGACAAAGCAACAATTAAGATAGAGGGACCTCTTTGCCAAAGGGGACCAAAAGTATTAGACAAGGTTGTGGGGGATAGAAACAGAGTCTGAACACTAGCTCAAATGTACCCGTATTCACGTGCAGGAAAGGGCACGTTGAATTTGGGTCACTGAGGATTTGCCTTCCCTCACAAAACGCCCATCCCAGTTCCCCCTCCCATCACCCTCCCTAGTAGTGACTTAAAAGTCATACTAAGGAGACATCTCGCACAAGAAAACCATGTGACATTTACCTGCTTTTGGAAAAAGGTAAATTTTGAGGCCTACTAAAGTTGACAGTATTCATCACCAGTATGAACATGTGGAATTAAAAAGAAAAAATAAATCCTTTTCCCCCAAAGGAAGTCACTGTGCTTTAGCATATACAGGCACAGGCAACTATTTTTTTTTTTTTTTAAAGAAAGCAAAAAAAGAAAATAATAATAAATACTCCCTGTGCTCAAAAATAAAAGTATTTCTCAAGTTTCTCTGCTCCATTTAGCAAATGTTTCTCTCCTCCATGTTTCTAATGAATGGGGATCTTTTGTTTATTGTGTATGTGCACAGTAATATCAAAATTCCTCAGTGACATCAGCAGGAATTTAAGTAGCTCCAAAATCTGGATCAGTTAACTGTTTCTGGTAGCCGTTGCAAAAAATTATGCATTTATTTGTTTTTAAATGGGAAATTTTGTAGAGCAATTTGAAAGAAATCTCACATTGACAGAATGCAGTCTAAATTAGTTTAAAAGGAAGTACTGGGGGGAGGAGGGGAAGGGGAATATATCAGTTAACTTTCTAATTTGCAAAACTGTTTGCTCAGGAAAGGAAGAACCAGCCTTTTAACAACAGCATTTTTCCATAGCCTAAGTTTTGTGAGAGACAGAACACTTCAACTTCAGATCTACATAAAAAAAAGATGGAGCCAATTTTTAAATGATTTTTTAAAAATCCTTAGTTATTTAAGATGCACATTTTATTTAAGGGCAGGGGGATTTTAGAAGTTTATCTTTTAACAACAGGCTGTATTGTTTTTTAATTAGTCAACCATTCTCTATAGACAGTGCATTCTGAATTCTAACCCTGTTTCCTCTTAAAAGTACTGGAAGAGAACAGATTCCCTCCAAACAACCTTCAAAGCTTTAGAATTCTTCAAGTGAACTGAAAGCCAACGGATCGTCTGGATTTTAGAAAATGTTATAAATTAACACCCCCCAAACGTGTCCAGTGTTTTCAGAACTATGCTTTACAAATCCTGCACAAGTTTGGGCAACAGTTCCACAGCCCTTGTTACCAAGAGTGAGACTGCTCACGCATGTAAGGACTCCAGCAATGGGTATTCTTCCCACCTTTCCAGTCTACCCCACCCCATTGTTAAAGTTGCAGGTGGGGGTTTAGCAAACTAACATTGATAAACAGCTCACTTTCTATTCCAGACACTACCCAGGAATTTACTCCTTGGTTATTTTTAAAAAGCAAGTTATTTCTCTTTCTCCAGCTCTAACCTATCATAGCCTTGGCTTTTAACGTAAAAGTAGGGCTTGCAGAAATATTTTTTTTTTTTATTCCTGGTTGTTACCATCATGTTGAAGATTGGTGATGGAAAAAAAGTTAAGAGTACTTCAGATTTCATTCCTCACGTTACTTAACAAGTTAAAATGACATAAGGCTTTCTTCAGCATTATAATTATCCAAGTGTTTACATACCAATTCTGGTTTTCCTTTAATGGTTTCCATAACAACATCATCATTTTCTTTAGAGTAATCACTGGCCGATTTAGTTTTGCATCCCATCTTCGGTTCACTCTCATTTTGGAGCCCCTGAGTGACAGAGAACGTCGCTCTTTGCTTGGCATTAAGTGCACTCAAACATTTTTGGTTAAAGAAAGTGCTTAGTTTAAAAATAACAAGAAAAAAGAGAAAGACACAAAAACCTTTCCAAGGGAAGCAGGGACTTTAGTTAATGTCAGTTAAAAACAGATTTCTGCAAGCCCTATAAAAGATTAAACTTAGTTTTAAAAGAATGCTGTACAAAGAAGGGAATTTAAACTAACTTTATAAGAACAAATAAAAAGTGACACCTTATGTTCAGTTCATGGTGTTCAAGGGCTAGAAAAATGTATTATGTTCACACTACACTAAATGCAGCTTCTTTGAGTACTGTTTCCTCTTACAAATGCAGGTAAGCTTTCTTTAAGTTTTCACAGCTGTAGAAAACTTTTCTATTAAAATTTCTCCCACTGTGTTATGCTTAAGGACATCTGCTTAGCATTTCAATTGCTCACCACACTTTTTAGAAACAGCTTCATATACACACCATGAATTATGTTCTCAGCAGGATGCAAGGAGTTACGCACATAAGTCTTCATGCATCGAGATGAGATTATACTTCTTTGCACTTAGGTTTCTCTAAATCGCATTAAAACAAAGTCATACTGCTATGTAATTTCACTGTAAGTTTGTCAAGGAAAAACTTGCATTTAGAGGACCTAGATTCAGTATCAAGTTTAATCTGGGTGTTAGTGGGTGCAACTCCACTGATTCTGGCCTAAGTACTCAAGGGCTGTATTTTGCACTTTGGATCTTTACGTTAGTACAAGTCCTTATTCGTATCTAAATTTTAAACCATAGCCAAATATTCAAAGAATTCTGAAAAGCAGGACAGTTTATATCAAGTAAAAGCTTTATACATTACACTACTATACCTTCATTTTCCTGAGCCTGGATTTGTTATCATGACACCAAGCCAAGCAAGTCATGGTTTCCTGTCTTTCCAAGGATTCTTCTACTTCTTTAGCAGTCAGGAACATCTCAATATTTACCAGATCCTTAAGAGAAAGAAAAAAAAAGAGCAGTTAAGTTCTGTTTTATAAGAGGAAATTCTACACAAAAATTACTTTTTTTATACCTACAGATAGAGGACTACCACTTTGAGATATGTCTGGTTTTAAAACTCTCTCGCAAATGATACTCATGTAAAAATAAAACAACAGCAGCACTTTTGAATAATAACAATCATGTACATAAGATATAAAGTAATATTAAAAAGTTTGTGAATTCATTTTTTCATACACAGCCAAAAGCAGACAGTGAACTTTTTTAAAATACAAGGCTAGAACTAAGGAAAGAGGAGGGAAGAAGTGGTTTCAGTCATACTCAAATTTGTTTGGAAGCTGGCATGAAACAAATCTGGGGAATACAAACAATTTTCCATCGATACCATATCACAAGAACTAGCATCATAACTGGTACCTAGACTGAGAAGGACTGTAGAGATCAAGATACGTCTCCATGGACTGAGCGACTCCAATGGCAGCGTGTGATGTTGCAATGTGGCTCCCTTACTGTACTTGTTTTGTTGGGCAAGTTCTGTAGATCCAACGGATTACTAGTCTATCACTTTTAAGAAGCTAAATTCCAGTTTAAAGGTTCGATTTTTATATATATAGCACTTATGAAGAAGTGATGATTTCATGTGTGTCAGTTACATAGAATGTGACAGCATGTACTAGAAATCAGCTTTGCAACCTATCACTGAGTAATTTGTAAATAGATGCAACACATGTTTTGTATTAACATTCTCATTTGATTTCTACTCCCTTTAAATCAGCAGAATTACATACAAGAGAAAGAGGTGAAGACTTACTAGCTTCAACAAAACTACCTGTCACCTGTGGAGTTTCTGGGAATGCTTTGTAAAAGTCTGATGCTTCCATGTGCTTCCTTTTAGCTTCTTAACATAAAAAAAAAAAAAAAAAAAAAATGAACTCACCCCACCCCTCCCCAATTGCTTTGGCACTACAATTATTCATGTCTGAAACATCCTGATTCCAGTGTCTAAACACAAGGAGTACAAGTTACAGTATTAAAATTCCATTTTGCTGAGTGACAGGACATCTCACAGGAAGTGAAAACATTGCTTGTGACAAGCACAACCTAGTGTTAATTTGCCTAGGGCAAACACTTAGCTGCACCTATATACAGCTTCATAATTCACCCAGAGCTTTGTACATTCAAATGGACAAAGTCAAATGCAACTGAATATATCCACTCTTTAAGACACACTGTGGTAGATTATTAAAGGATTTTTTTCCATTCATTTGTAATGAAAGGATTTAGAAGGGTGTTTTCAAACTAAGATGAACTGGATCCATTTTGAATTGGCATCCCCAGAGATTATTCTGAGCTGCATAAATGTGTCATGCTGTGACAGCTCATACTTAGAGGAAGAAAATTCTCTGTGGGGAACCGTACAATTCAATGTTCTACAAACACAATAATCCAGTACTAAGAATGTTTGTATTAACATAAAAATGAACTTGTTCCACCAAATGGAAAAGTGTATGTATGTTTCAAGGCAGTACTGAAAACCATACAACTGAAATATGCTGAATATGACAGATATTCAGAATGGCGCTAATGAACAAGGACGCTGCCGGAGTAGGAGGTGGTATTTTCAGCTGTTAGTCTATACAGCTGCTGTGTTGTAACTCAGTCTTCGTTAACCACCTCTTGGGACAGTCTGAGATATTAATTCAGTTTATAAACCAGACATTTATTTGTACAGGTAGTACCACATTTCTCAGTTTTGTTTTCTTGCACATTCATGATCTCCTGAGCAGTAAACTAAGACAAAAGGGCTAGGGACAAAAGTTGCACATAAACTGGTTTAAGTCATCAGGAACTGGTTTAAACCTGTAACAGAACAGAAGTTCACTGCACATAAACCAGTTTCAAAATGACAGAAACTGGTTTAAGATAAACTGGTTGAATGTAGTATCACACTTGACTGATTTAGGTCAAACCTGTTTATGAAACTTCTGTTCCAGACCCCTTCCTGGTTCAAGTTAAAATCACAGTCCCCCCGCATCCCAGAACGCTTTGCAGCTCTGAGCTAGGTTGTGCTGTCTGCTCCAGAGAGCAGGGCTGGGACTGCCCCTTTGCTCCCTAGCCAGAGCAGTGAGGGCTGGCTCACTACCTCACACCAGGCAAACCCTTGTCGGGGTCTGGGGTTGGGAGGGGAGGGCGGGGGTTAAATGTCTTTTCTCCCCTGAGTAAGAAGCTGCCGTTATGGCTGTGACTTGCTACTGGCTGTGACTGTAGACTAAAAATCCCAGAGGCACCTGGAAGCAGGAAGAGGACATGATAAACAACCCTGCAGAGTCCTGCTGCTGCGAGTATGGACTGCAAATCCAAGAGACCTTTGGGGCAAATAGGAAGAGGAAGCAAACATATAGCCCATGCTGGCTACGTGCCAGATAGCAGTGCTCTAGCACCTCCCAGCTTCTGGCTTGAGCCAGTGCAGGCATGTGGCTGCATTTCCTGAATCAAAAGCAAATGTCTGTTCATTGGCTTATTGGTTCAAACTTTGCAGCTTAGACTAAGCTGTAAAGACTGAATAAATTCAGCCTGAGGCTTTTTGACTGTCTGTACTTAGCCAAGGCCAGTACTGCAGAAGTAGAAACAGCTACAGGCCTGTTTATACAGGCACAGTATTGCTTAGAAATTTGAACTTTCCCTAAACTTTTCCCTACCCCCCAACAATTTAAAAGCCAAATTGTCCTCAGAGAAGATTTGCAAAGCAAATATAATCATTTAAAAATATAGCTACCATTTACCATCTAATTTACAGTACCACAAGAAACACACAACTTAATTCTGACCTCACTCTGATTTGCAATATTTTGTCAGCTGAATTAAAGGAGTTACTCACACCAGAGCAAAAATCCAACAGCGATCTAAATGTATACCAAGATCATTTGTTGGTCTTTTTATGAGGAGGCAAATAGTTTGATCTGTGTGTTGGTAAAAGGGCTTGAAGTGATAACATAGCAGTGTTTACCTGAAAAAAATCCTTTTCATGTAAAAAAAGGAAAAAAAAAAAAAGGCAGTCAGTATCTACGTGGTAACTCAACCTTCCATTAATGGCACCCTCAGAAGAATCACACGTATGTGACCCTTTTGAATGAAAGTCAGAGGGCAGACTGGGAAAAACCAATTTGTCCAAACAAACAAAAAACATGGTCCAATGTTTACGTATTTTTCATACAAATCATCCGTTTGTAGTGTTGTCAAGGGAACTCTACATACTCCACGTTGCCACTGGCACTTGGCATACTGCATATCTATATACATGCATAATAAGCAAGCATTAGGACAGTTTCTCTTTTTTCTGTTAAAACTATGCATCTGTACCTCTACTAGTGTTCAGAAAACTTCTCAGATTTAACAAGCATACATATAAATGTAAATGTTTGCTGGATGAAGTTGACTCCATACATATTTAAAAAACAAAGCATTTAACAGCCTCATAGATCCTGGTCAATGATTACTGAATTATTACTTCAAGGTTATTCAGTCTGTTACTACTTACAACTGTACGCTGCGACTTCAATACCACAATTATCTTTTCCATTTTTGCAGTTACTAACAAGTGTAACCAAAAAAATGTCAACATAAATCACCATTAAATAAGCTATAGTGAGTATACATATAAAACAAAAATTGGTTTATTGTACTCCAAAGTTGTCTCACTGATCATCATAGGACAAACCAACTAAAAAGCTAGCACAATGACATGGTTTAAAATGTCTCACTGTCAATATATCCTCAAAAGCCAAAACAAGAAAAAGTATATAGCTCAATCAGGTTTGCTATTTTCTTGAAGTTTACCATTTTCCCTCAAAAAGCACACTATCAAAAAATTCATATTTTTTATACTTAAAAAGCTCTGTGGTAAATTAAAAAGAAAAATAAATCACTTTTTTGTTTTATCTTTGGCTTCATCTTTTTATGTCCTATAATTAAATCTCAGCACAAGATTAAGTTAGACTCCCTTTAAATAATATGAGAATAGCATTAGATTTAGAGTTGCCAAATTGGTAAAGTCATATACCATACATTTATCAGCAGGGATCCAGGTTTTCCATTTCCTGCAGAAAAATGGAGTAAACTGCAGATTTTACCTTTTACTGGAGGGAAACACAGATTTCTCATTTTACCGGAGAAACCTGCGGATTTGCAGTTTTCCCATGAGCCCTCTGTAGGCTGGCAAAGTTCCAGCCTGCAGGGGGCTGGGAGGGAGTGGGAGGAGGGCAGTCATGTATGGGAACCATGTGCGCATATATGCACATGGCCCCAGGCAGCCTGGACAGCAACCCC
This sequence comes from Crocodylus siamensis, assembly GCF_052110815.1. Taxonomy (NCBI): domain Eukaryota; kingdom Metazoa; phylum Chordata; order Crocodylia; family Crocodylidae; genus Crocodylus; species Crocodylus siamensis. Next base: position 15,429,996 of record NC_143396.1, on the reverse strand, counting down.
TACAGGTAAATGGCGGGGGAAACTGAGACCCCCATAGGGAGGGAGGGAGGGAGGGAGTTGGCAGGGCTGGGGCTGCTGACCAGCTGGGCAGTGCGTGGCAGCTTGAGGCCCGTGCCCACAATGCATGGCCACAGGGTCCCGGCAGGGAGCAGGATGGGACCACAGGCAGCTTGTCCAGAGAGTGGGAGGGAGTGGGACTGGCTCTGAGACTATGCCCACTCCCAAGGGGCAAGGGGAACCCGTACCCCCCCGCCCCCCAATCTGTGCACTGTCCACTGCAGGCTCAGGCTCCTGCCATGCTGCCTTCCCCGGCACCTCTGTAGTCTGGTGTGTGCGATCGGGCGCTGCAGGCAACAGTGAAGCTGCACAGGAAGCTGCCTACCACTGCAAGCTCCGCGCTGCCCATTTCCCCTGCACGCAACCACATGCTGCCAGCCCCGCTGTAGTTGTGCAGGCAGAGGACACCTCGCTAGAGCAGCACAGAGCTTGCAGTAGCGGGCAGCTTCATACATGGCTCCACTGTTCTTTGCAGCGTCAGGTCATACATAGCAGGCTGCAGAGACTGCAGGAGAGGGCAGCAGGGTGGGAGCCTGAGCCTGCAGTGAGCAGCATACAGCCCACACACAGATGTGGGGGGCCCAGGTCCCCCTGTCCCCCAGGAGTGCATGCCATGGTGGGGAGCAGCCCCCTCAGCCCAAGCCCGCAGCAGGCAGTAGGGGGGTGGAACCAGGCTCCACTCTGTTGCAGCAGCCACCGCCTCCTGCCAGGGGCAGGGGGCTGTGGACCCAGGTCCATGGCTCTGTATCCCTGGCAGCTGGGAGTCCCCTCGGGCAGGGCTGGGGGAGCAGGAGCTATGGGTGGGGAATGAGGGTCACCAGCAGGGTTGGGGGGAGCAAGCAACAGAACCAGGGCTGTAGAGGTTGGGGGGAGGGGCACCAGGGGGGCCTTTCATTTTAGTAACGACTTTGGGGTTTTTAAATCAGATAATTTGCCATTTTTTAACTGGGAATATCAGGATCCCTGTTTATCAATGAAGTGCCAGTTTAACAGTCTTCCTCAGCTGCCAGCAAACAAGACACAATAAAATCCCTGATATTCGGCATGAGTGGGTTTCCGCCTGGACATGGAGCAGTGTGGAGTAGCCGCATGCGAAACAGTGGCAGCGCAGCATAGTGTGGTGGGTGGTGGCGGCAGTAGCTGCATGCAAGCTTCTTTCCTAACCCCCCCCACCTCCCGCATACGATTGGAAATTTAAGTTACTAGAGTGTTCTGGTTAGTAAAATCCCAGATAACAGGGATTTTACTGTATTATCTGCCTCTTATTAAGTTTATTGAAGGGTGAAAAGGTAAGTAGATCATGCTGAATCCAAATTTTCTTCATTTTTCAACAGGAAATGCAGGATGACACAAGCAGTGTTTTAAGTTACCAATGGCTGGCCAAATGTCCCAACCCCATGCACAAAGTCATTGCTTGCAATTGTTCTGTAACTAGTTCCTTCTATTACCCTACAGTTTTAACACTAGGGAGGAGAGCAGGGAAGGAAAGGGAAGACAAGAAGTCTCTTGGGCTAGGGACATGAATTACACATAAACCAGTATAAGTGATCGGAAACCAGTTCAAATCTGTAACACAACAGAAGTTCAGTGCACCTAAACCACTTTCAAAATGAACACTGATTAATGCGATAATAAATCACGTGTTAGCCACGATTAATTGACAGCCCTAGTATAAATATTATTCCATTTATGCCTACAGTACTGATATTTATTTGTTGTTTCCTCATGAAATGAAATGAAATGAAAGTTTAGAAATATGGTAATACTAGATGTAAAATATACACCTCGTTCTTCCCAAAATAAATTAAATAAAGAACTGGAGGAGGGGTGAAAAGAACCTTTAAGAAAAGGCAAATATACCTACACATCCAACTGGAGACCTGTTCATAGATTCATAGAAGTCGGGTTGGAAGGGACCTTGTGGATCTTCTAGTCCAACCCCCTGCCCTGGGCAGGAGAGAAAACTGGGCTCAAGTGACCCCAGCCAGGTAAAATGCCAAGCCACCTTTTAAAGACCCCCAGGGTAGAAGCCATTACCACTTCCCTTGGAAGTTGGTTGCAGATCCTAGCCGCCGACTGTGAAGAAGTGCCTTCTAATACCTAGTCTAAGTGTACTCTCTAGCAACTTATGGCCTTGTTACTCTGGGAGGTGCTTGGGGGAACAAGGTCTCTCCCAAACCCCGCTGGTCCCCCCTAGTAAGTTTAGTGACAACCACCAGGTCCCCCCTCAGACTTCTCTTGCAAAGGCTGAACAAGTTAAGGTCCTGTAGCCTCTCCGTGTAGGGTCTGCTCTGCTGTCCCCGGATTACAGTGGCACTCCTTTGGACCCTCTCAATGTTGTCCACATCCCTCCTGAAGTGCAGCACCCAGAACTGGATGCAGTACTTCAGTTTCAGCCTGACCAGTGTCACATAGGAGGAGGAGGATCACCTTGTTGGCCCTGCTTGCGATATATCTGTGGATGCACAACAAGGTACGGTTAGCCCTACTGTGTTCTTGCATTGTTGGCCCATGTTCATCTTGGAGTCGAGAATGACTCCAAGATCTCTTTCTGCCACCATGCTCTCAAGAAGGGAGTTCCCCAGCCTATAGGTATGCTAGTGGTTCCTAATGCCCAAGTGCAGCACCCTGCACTTGTCAGTATTGAATCCCATCCTATTTTCATTTGCCCACCCCTGTACCCTGTCCAGGTCCTGCTGTAATCTGTCCTTCCTTTCTAGTGTGCCCGCCTCACCCCAAATCTTGGTGTCATCTGCAAATTTAAAACAGGCTGCTCTTCAACCCATCGTCCAAGTCACTAATAAAGAAATTGAACAGTGCGGGCCCAAGGACCGAGCCCTGGGGGGACCCCACTGCCCACTTCCCTCCAGGTCGAAAATGACCCGTCCACCACCAGTACAACCCCTCAGTCCTTTTTGTTACTACACAATGGAGAAGAGGGTAAAAATGTAATGTTATCACTACAATCATCCTTTATTTTGCAATAGGGACAAGAATATCAACAAGCTAGAAATAGTCTTTATGACTTACCGCTTCCCACTTCGGTTTCCAGTGCAACAAGGAAGCATGACCAATACAGATGCACTGATGCATTAGTCCAATATTGGATTGGTACCGATATTAAAAAAAAAAAAAAAACTGGCTGTATTGGGTATTGGCACAATGGGGCCAATAATTTGGCTGATAAATGCCCATGCTGCGTGTAGCCACAGCACGGCACTCAGGCAGCGAGAAGCACAGCCAGCAGCATGGCGAGCTGCCGCCAGCTAGCAAGCCGCGTGTGGTGGAAGGAGAAGGAAGGGGCGGGTGGGCAGAGCAGCTGTACCACAATGTAATCTCACTGCATTCCCTGCTCAGCAAGGTCTGTCCCCTAACACTGCTGGGGAAGCAGATATGGTTGCATGGGGAAAAGCCCTACTTTTGAAGAGCACCCCAGATTCCTTGGGCTGCCTCCCTGAAAGCTGGGAAAGCCCCCTGCAGTGAGGGAGGGGGCAAGTGCAGGTGCTGCCCAGGTGGGAGAGAGCGGGGGTGGGGGGGGAGGGGTGTGTGTGCCCTCCAAATCTGCATGGGGTAGGGTGGGCTGCACCCAGGGCTGTGTGGGGCTCTTATCAGTGGGGATAAGTGTAATGTCTTCCTGGGGCCTTACATGATTCAGTTATTTTAATTTTGACAGCTCATGACAAATAAAAACACTGACTTCTTTCATACCTTTCATGATCGCCCCATAACATCTTCTTTTCATTTATTTCAAAGCAGCCACCTGGCTCCATATTTCTATGCGGTGCTTTATCACAGCACCACCATTGGACTTTCATACTTTTTACTTGCTGGCGTACAAATCTGATAATGCTCCATTATAAATTTGATACTATACAGACTTCTGAACATCATTTGGATGTTCAGAGAAATTTTACAGGCAAAATAATCTTTTCCTGGACAATTCTATAGGTCCTAATGAATAAGCTCTTGATTTCAGTCAGACACATGAAATGAAAGATGCACAATGATTATACAAGGATTACCACACAGAAGATGTAAAACAGTTTGCACAAGTGCCAACACAGCAGGGCAGCAGAAAAAACTAAATGAGATGACTAAGAAGGTAAGTTCCTCTGGAGAAAGGAAGGAGCCAGGACAGCATAAAAAACAGAGATGATTGTAAATTGGTGTTTGGAGAATAAGAGGCAGCTGCATGTCTCAAGAGATTGGCAACGGGGATGTGCCACTTTACCTGTGATACTATCGGTCAAGCTTAGTCTAATCTTTAAGAAAAAACAGAACGACGTCTGACAGGAGTTAGTGTGATGGAACGTATGGAGATGCCAAGCAGACCAAATATTTGCACTGTGCCACCTGCTCCAAAACACAGACATTTGTTTCACTTATTATTATTATTATTATTATTATAAGCATTAAAGGCTAATCAGGTCAACAAGGATGCAGAATTTTCTTTGGAAATTTAGAACCCTTTTTCTAATCCAATTTAAAAAAACCCCAAAAGATGGAGATGCTCCACAACTGGTAATTATGTACAGAAAGTGTCTAGAGAGAAGTACAGAATTGCTTGGAAAGCATGAAGTGCATTATATGCTATAAATTAGAAATAAAGGAGAATGCCAAAAGGAAAGCTCCTTAATATATTGTATGATTCATAGAGGGGTAAGCTGGATGGGACCTCATAGGTCATCTAGTCCAACTCCCACCCCCATCCCACCTGAAGCAAAATCATCCCCATCTATGATATACCACCAGCGGCCACATAATCTAACCATCAGCACAAACATAACAACCCTGCATTTGTAATGTCTTCATTGTGAGAGATCTCAGATGTGCTTTTAATATTAAAGTATATCCACCTCATTTGTGAGAGAGGTGCAGCCATCTTGGCGAAACGCCACATTAAACACCCACACAGTACTGCCACCCAAAAAGAGATTAGTTTTAGGTTTAAGTTTTTATTTTAGGAACATATGTTATATAAATTCATTTAGCAGAACAATATTAATAGTGCTACTGGGACTGCTTCACGTGGTTTGTGGTTTATACGTAAATTTATGTCAAGATCTACACACCTTGTACTTTTTGTTACTCTTTTTTTTTTTAAAAACGCAACAAATTCTAAAGTATTAATCACCACTGTAGCATGATACTTGTCAAACAAGTTGAGCCAAGCAAGTTCGTGCCTCCAGCAAAGTTGTAGAGTATTATATAAATGTAATGAAACACAGCATGAAATTGGCTCATTTTTGAACATTCAGATTTTCTCCTGAAGCGCCTGTAAAGCTTCCCACCTTCTACACCTAGTATTCCATTAATGACAAGATGGCTTAATCTCAAATCGTAAGAACAGCAGCAGCACTTCTTCTGGCTGTACAGCAGAGGTGTCAAATGTCAGACTTGAGGAGGAGCCCCGTCATCTAGAGCCCAGTGCTGCCCCTGGGTCTCAGAAGACCCACATAGGAACATGCCACAGCAGTCTCACAGGCAGGGGCCAGGTAGCACACATCATGCAACGCTTTGTTCCATCTACATCTGGAAACAAGTGCAGTATGCAGTGCAGTCTAATGTGGGTCCCAGACCAGCTACAGCAGGCACAGCACTGCACGCCATGCCCATTCTGGCTGGACTGTATCACATGTGCCACCCAACCTGGCAGTTCTTGGGCTGTGTTAGATGATGCCTGTTCTAGCCAGTCCAGGACCTGCACTGTATATGGTGCTTACAAGTGCCATGTGCAGCACGAAGTCCCCAACCAGCTGGAGAAAGCACTGTGTATGATGTGGTTCCCAGAGTGGGCGCTTCATGGTGGTGCAGCCTGATCAGGGTAGGCATTGCCTGTAGTGCAGTGCCCACTCTGATCAATCTGGGATCCATGTTACAGGTCCCCAGCTGGAATACACTGTATGTGGCCCCCATTTCAGCCGTTCTGGCATCTGTTGCATGCAGTGCAGGTCCCAGACTGGCTGAAACAGGTGCCAGACATGGTATGTAGGGGGAAGGGGAGGGGGGCTACAGGCCCTATCCAGCCCATTGACAAGTCATGCAAGGCTAGTCATTCAGCCAGCGGGGCAGGATGAGTTTGACACCCCTCCTCTATAGCTTCATTACCTGCAACATGTAACTATGCTTCCTAAATTAAAGTAAAACTCACTTATTAATGCAATCTTCAGCCCTGAAATAGCACTTTGCTTGGGTCAAGAAAGGAGACAGCTCTGATTAAACAAACAGCACTACTGTGGCAAGGGAGCTGGGTGGTGGCAGGGCTCCTTGACAGCTCTCTGCAATGGGCTGAGGGATGGATCCAGTTCCCTTCCCTGTAGCGCTACATGTAACTAGACAGGTGTTACACTCTAGCGAGATGCCCAGTAGTACTAAAGAAGAAGTTCCTTTTAAAGAGAAACATTTTTGTTGTGGATCCACCCTTTCTGCTGTTCTACTGTGTACACACGTGTACACAGTTCAACAAAAAAACGATCACAGGCATCTGTAGTGCTAAAATACAACATCTGTTTAAACACATCATGTACAGTAGGGCTAACATCTTAACTGACCTTCTGTGAGGCCTTCAGTGTCCCAGCTTTGTCCCAGGTGCTTTGACCTAGGAGTTATCCAGATTGACAGGACTAGGTACTTATAGGTCCTATAGTATGAATGGGAAAACCTAGGTACTTCCAAGGGGCGATTCAGATAGCCTGAGGGTGGAAACAGTGTCCAATGTCTCATGTGTGCTGCCATAACATCTTAAGGCAGCACAAATTAAGAACTAACAAGACAACTTCCCCTTTTTTTTCCCCTTCCTTTCATGTGGCACAAAGTCAGTGATGCAACAAAAGGTAGTAGTGAGATATCCTGTGCTGCTTTATTGTCCTGTGGCAGGAAAGTAGAGCATCCCAAGCTGCTCCTACTCTCCAGCCAACTTGGGCAAGTAATCTGGGAGCTTGAAGGCCCCTAAGCCCCCAGAGCTCCTGCTTGCTTTCCCTGCTTACAGGGAGGCACCCCAAGGAAACTGGGGTGCTCTTCAAAAGCAGGGCTTTTCCCCACCCAACCAGATCTGCTCCCCAGCAATTATGTGGGATAGACCTTGCTGAGCAGGGAAAGCGAGATAACATTGCATCATGCTGTTTTTCTGCTCTACGGTCTATGGGCACATCCCTCCTGGGCACCTTCCTGCTGAACACTTAAGCTAGAAATATACATTCCCTGAATGAAACGGGTCAGCTGTGACACAATGTGTTGCAATGTGACCCCATGGGTCAGCTCCTAGAACAGAAAAGCATTAATTTCAGTATAAGTCACAGCTTTTGAACTTGTTAGCAGTAGAAGCAGCAGCAACAGTAACAGCAACACCCGCACCTGTCATTTTTTGCCCAATAATTTAGTGTTTAGAGCTGAATCAGGACTGGTTATGCATTTTGTTTAAAAAAAAAAAATCCTGCTTCTATAAAATGTTGATGATTTATGCTCAAGAGATCATGGGTAGAGGGCCAGGCTCCCTGCTACAGAGGAAGGCAAAACCCCTTACCATCCACACCAATCTGACCATGGGGTAAAGTTCCTTCCTTACTCCAAAATATGGCAATTGGTCTAATCCGGAGAGGTGGGGAAAACTTTTTAGCTATGAACCTCCAGCTTTGTTCCCAGCAGGAGCACTGGCATAACCAGTTGAAGTCCCCAGCCTTGGCTGTAGTTAACACCCAATGACTCTGGGAAGGCTTAAAAACACTCTGACACGTAGCAGAAAAAGAGGGAAAGGGGACAACTTGCAAAGTACAGAAGCATAGGAAATGATAGAAAATAGCCATTGCTATGCCTAGATCACCCCTGACCTGTGGCTGTCCAACTTCTTCCTGAACAGTTCCAGTGATGGAGAGTTCACAACTTTCCTAGGCAGTCTGTTCCACTGCCTCACTAGTCTCACAGTGAAGAAGTTTTTCTGGATATCCAATCTAAACTTATTCTGCTGCAACTTCAAGCCACTGGTCTGCATCCTCCTCTCTGCAGCAAGAGATAAAAGGTACCTCCCCTCTTGGGCAAACTTCAAGCATTTGTCAGAATGCAAGAATCCCCTGTTCTAATAGCATCCCATAGCCACTGGACTCGTCACATGCCTTCTTGTTTGCTCTCCTGGCCCAACAAATCTTGCTTACATGTTCAAAGGCCGTTTCAACAGGAGGGAGTCCCTGAGCCTCCCCTGGGACATGGAAGATAAGTTATTAAGGCACTCTGGGATGTGGAAGATAAGAGACGAGTTGCTTCAGGGTGGGGGAGGGATTAGAACCAATGCCTTATTTCCTGGGCAAGGGCTCTCACCACTATACTGGGCAAGAGGTGGCATCAACAGCATATCTAGCTCCACCATCTGTTTTACAGAGATATATATACACATGTTCTTAGCATCAACTTTTGCTCCACCTGTTCCAATTTTGCCAAGATAGCAGGGATTTACACATAGGTTAGGTGTCTCCCAGCATCAGTATGGATTCAAACAGAATCAGGGTGAAAGTTATGAGCTTAGGTGAGTGGCATGGACTGCAGCAGCCCAAGGCTTGATGCTTAGTGATCTTCCCAGGACAAAACAGAGGTATCTCATGAATTCAGATTCATAAACTGTTTTGCCACTGCTGAGTGTGGCCGATTTCGATCCCTCTTTGCAACTTAAACATAATTAAAATGCCTACAAGGTTGATTTGGATCCAGCCTCGGGATAAAAAACAGGGATGGAGGACAGTTATTTGCCTGATGACCTTTAACTATCAGTAGCAAAACCCAGTGTTCATCTGTCACCATAAATCCTGTAGACAGACATTTCAATTAGTTATTCATATATTTACACAAAATGCACATCGTATGCAGCATAATTGTCTAAGACAAAAGGAATTTAACAATTAAAATTTGTATTTTAAGGTTTGCTTGTTTTTAGTCCCTAACCAGATTATTGTGCAATGGCTTTCCAACTCGTAGGCTGGCCTATGCTGAAATTTGGAGGATGAAGGAGATAAAAGTCAATTTAACAGCAAAATTAGTAGCAGACATTTACAAGTAAAGTCTACTACTCTCCTAAACTTACACAATGAATGTAATCTGCAATATACTGTGTACTTTCCTTAAGGGAATTTCAAGGACTGTTTAGCATACTCTTACAATTTGTAGCAACTTGTTTTTATGGTAAGGTGGATGGGTGAAGCCAGAAGATTTCAGTCTCTAAGAGACAGAATCCAGAAGATTTTAAAGGAGATGATATGAAGAGTGAAGTGATTAAATGAATTGTTTCTCTCATGGGAGAAGCAGCAAAGCACCGGCAAACACAAGAATCCCACAGGGTTAAGAAGCAGTACTGGCCATGGGGATTAGGTAACTGGAAGACAAAAGAAAGAAGGGTAGGAAAGGCAAAATGTCAGCAGTAGTAAAGGTAGATACCTGAGAACTGGAGCACCTATGCCCGCTGTCCTCAGCAAACAAGAGGGCTGAAGTCCTACTAGTTAAAAAACAATAGGTCCCCTAGGGTGGTTTCACAGTGTATGTCAAGAACAGCAACAGTTTGTGTTGAAGTGCAAGGTTAGTACAAGCTATTAAGAGAATGTTGCAAGGAAGAAGTCACAGAAAAGGAAGAAGCACCACACTTCGGCCATACTGCCAAAGAAGTCAGAAACAGCACCAACTAAATATGGGAGGCCTTCCCCTCTTTTCCTGCAATATGTTGCAAAAGTAACTTTAAGTCCTTAAAAAAATATATTTACACCACTAACAGAACAGAGAAAATATAGATAGTAACTGTGAATGATCTGCCTGACCAGAAGCCAGCTACAGAGTTTATTTTTGAAAGGAAGCACACAGATGGCCAGACCACAGACCGATCAAAGACCAAAGCAAGTTTTGTTCCCATGGCATACAGACAGAACTTGTACACGAGCTCATCTGGTGTGATGTCCTACCATTATATTTCATGCAGTACTCCTTGTTGAGCACAATAATTAGTCTGAAATGTATTTGCCAGGAAATCATCCAATCCTGAAACAGCAAGGCAGAGAATTCACCATTTTTCTGCAGATTGTTACAAAGAATAATCTCATCCTCACTATTGAATAATTTACTTCTTTTCCCATTTGAATTTGACATGCAATTCTAGCCAGTCGTTCTTACTTTGCCTTCTTTTACCAGATTAAAGAGCTTTTAGTACATGTTACTTATGTTACTTGCCCTGGGACTTTTGTGTGTGCAAGACATGCATTTGCAAGGCAAATGAAAAATGCGAGTTTGGCATATTCTGTGAATACTTTCAGCCAAATTAAGGGAGAACCAAAAAACTGAGCAGACCTAGAAGGGGACTTGGCCAACAGAAAACTGAGCAAGTGGTAGCAGCACTTCCAATTTCCTCTTCCGTCCTGTAGCCCAGTGATTATAGATAGCATCCACTGGGCAAGGGGGAAGGAAATCCATGCAACAGGTTCAATTTCCTTCTCTGCCAGATCTGAATACGGGAGTAAATCCAAGAGTTTTCCACCTCACAGGTAAGTCCCCTAACTAATGGGCTGTCAGATGGAAGGAACCTCTATTTCGTGACTCTAGACCACTGATCTAATTAAAATGCCTGTAAATGAAACAGCATAGTTTGTTTCAAGTTGCATGAAATGTCATAATTTAACTTGCCACTTTTTACTTATTTACGAAAAAGACTTGCTTGAGGTCAGGTCAACCCAAAATTAGATTCAGTTAACTTTCTGGTTTGGGTGCTGAACTTAAAGTCAGTTGTTTGCACAGTCCTAACAGTCTTCCCATGAAGCTACATTTACGGTGAAAGGGGGTGGGGAGAGATCATTGCTTAATCTTCTTTATCAGCTGGACAGCAAAGCAGTCCAATTTATAGCATTTACTTCAACTCTCAGATCAACATTCTCTGCATTTTTTCCAATTTTTCAGTATCTTGTTTTTTTGAAAAGGGTCAAGATGCATGCAGCATTGTCGTACTGCTGTCACCAATGACAAGGGCAATGTTCCTATTCTCATGCACCATTTATACGTACATGGATTGCATTAGTTCTTCATGGCACAGCTCCACACTGAAAACTCATATTGGATATCACCAAGTTTTGTCAACACACCCTTCTTCAGCCCTGGTCATACCTACACCTCAACAACTGGCCACACCCTCCCGAAGCACTGGTAGGCTTTTGCCACTGCACATTACAAACAAAGAGCCAGCACCATGTGAAAATTACAAATTCTGAAGAGGTCTCAGAGGGTAGCAAAAAACCATGTGCCTTCCAGTTTTTCATAAGCTTTAGGGTTTTTCTCCCCTGCTATTAGACAAAGCTTTACTCGGCAAAATAACCAGAGGTCCACAATGAGGACCAATTTCATGCCCAAGCTGTGCCACCATCTACACAATAAGTCAAAGACACTTGGAAAGGTGCAAAGAAAGTGAGGTTAAGGTGATAGCAAAAGAAATGCATCTTTGCCATTCCCTTTGTAACGGGGGGCCTTCCCAGGACTGGTTTGATGTTGGCCCACCCACCTGTCTCTGGGCTAACTGCCCACCTCTCTCACCTGCCACACCTTGATGATACATGGTTATAGTGTTAATTAGGTGGGAGGCTGCCCATTTTGCACCCTGATGTTTTGGGGGATCTCTGCAGCTCTGTTCCACCCCTACACTGTGGCCCAAGCCTCACAGATGGGATCTCAGGCAGCTAAATTCAGTCGAACCCTTCACCCATTAGCTGTGGTCCCATCTGGGGCCTTTGGCTTCCCCTTAGATCCTGGCCCCGTCTCAGGCCAGTCAGGATCCAGAGCCTCTTTACCCTGTGAGCATCCCTTGTGGTGGGCCCCTGGCCTTTTGACCCCTTTCTGGGTCCTGTCCCCAGCATGGACCAGCCTGGAGCTGCTTGCCTGCTTTCACCCTCACAACTCCACTGGAACAACTGAGCCACAGCCTATGCGGGGGCTGGAGATTATTAGGTACCCTCAACCCACCTTTCATCAGGGGTTCATGGGGTTGCTGCGCCATCGGCAGTCTCACTAGGCCTTCCTGCCCTGGCAGGGTACAGCTTTAGGTCATGCCCAGGACCTGAAGCCTCCTCCACCCCACAGCTCAGTCAGCTGATGTCTCTCTCAGGGCTGCTAGCAGCAAAGTGCGGCTTCACCCTATTTATAGTCTGCTCTCTAAAATGGCCATTGCAGTCAAGCTCCTGGCTGTTGCCTGTTCCAGCCCTTAAAGTGGCAGGTACCAACAGTGTCATGCCACACCTCTGCAGTAGAGAAAAATTCAGACCCATGATTTTCTTATCTGTGGGTCTGGAGATGGCTAATGAGGCCAATCTGGGATCGACAGATTGCTGCAATTCAGGCATGCATTTCTGTGCACGATGGGTGGCTCTGGATTCTTGATTTGGTCCGTGACGTGTTCTTTCTGCCACTCTTGCTTTTCCATCTCCTGTTGTCCTGATAAGGTTACAAAGTATTGAGATACTTGCAGCAGACTCTTTCTCCATTTGGGGTGGTCTGGGCAACTGTCTCCCATGAGCTGATGTTACACTTTTTAAAGTTGGCCTTGAAGATATCCTTGCAGTGCTCTCTCTGCCCTCCTCTTGAGCATATGCCTTGACTGAGCTAGGAGAATAAAACTTGCTTTGGGAGTCTGGAGTCAGACATCTGGCCCAGCAAAAGTTGATGTTAGATGATCACTGTCTCAATGCTTGTGGTGTTTGTTTGTGAGAGGATGCAGCTGTGATCCCCAACTTACTGTCCATGTCTCAGCTCTGCACAATGTCATTAGAGAAGTACCATCAATGCTGCATGCAGAATATCCTTCAAATCCAGTGGGAAAACAGACACACCAACATTAGTGTCCTCTCAAAAAGTGAATATATTTAGATTGTACCTTGGAGACAAGACAACCCTTTGTTATATTGTACAGTGCCAGGCACAACAAGGTTTCTGGGTAGCACTGGAACAGAGAACAACAGCAACAATTAATTCAACTGCCAGCCCACTTGGAGCAGCCAACAGAGCCAAACTCCTCCTTTAAATCACGTACGTAGGCCAATCTAGCAAGCATGTGTGCCGTATACCTATCAAACATCTTTAAAGTGACAGAGCAACCTTTTCCCTTAGTGTGCCCAAATACAGAGCCAAAATCTGAATGGACCATTCTACCAAGACTTGGGGCATGGATAAAGTATTTTCAGTCTGGGAGAGCAGAAAATCAAAATAGCTGTGCTACATAGGTGACTCCGCCTGTCTCCCAGTTTGGAAGCAAAGATCTTAGTTCTTCAATGTCATAATATTGATTTACCGTCAGCTGAAGCTTCAACAAGCCAAACACAATGGATAGTTTGAGGCTAGATGAATAGTCTGGGTCCATGTGGACCTTTTCCTAGATTTTTTCCTATGATAAAGCTTCTAGTCAGTCACTGTACAAGAAACTGCAACATTTTCCTAAGGGCAGCCAAACACAACATTAATCAATGTCTAGCTTTCTGTTCTCTAAACAAGACAGAGGAAGAAATATTATGAAGTCAGAAACAAAACTGAAGTAAGAGTAAAGAAAATAAATCTCCAAAATTTGGGCTACAAAGTATTTAGGATACTACATAAAATATTTCCATGTTCTTCCTTGCAGGTTTTCCCTTTTTAAGGGAAAAGGAGAGAAATTCTTCCATTGACTTCCTAATGGCAATTTATTTGGGATCAAATAACTACACTAACTTTCTCCTAGATGGAGCAGAGGAGTTTATAGATTATATAAAGCATCATTTGTTTTTAAAGTTTGAATTCATTAGCTGCATGCCACAGATGTCAGACTGATCCGTCTTGCATGTCAACTTCTGAATGAGGACACAGATATTTCAAGGTGCCTGTTCATCCTTCATCTTAGACTATTTAATATACTGGAAAAAAGTAGACTTTTGAGTCCTGTGTCATCTATACTTATCACACCGGAAGCCTATTTGGCAGAAGTTATGTGATAGCTTAACACCCAATGGAGCTATTCAGCAAGAAGAACACAAAGGGAGAGATCAGTGATGATTTCCTACAGAGAACAGCTTGGAAGTGTAGACTTCATTAAGTTGAGAATCATACACACAATAATGCTGTAAATCCATGAAGGGTTTCGAGACCAAAACCACAAAAAGCAAAAGCTGAAGTCTCACATTCTGGATGTTCCTGGAAGAATGGAATAGTTCTACACTTGTTTGTTTTACATGATGTGCTAAAATAACTAAAATTTTCCATAGCAGCATCAGCAGAGATCACGAACTTATCTTGATGTACATTTAATACACCATGACCTTTTCTTTCCTAAGATACAATTTTGTGGATTTCCTTAAAGTCATCCTGAGACTGAATAAGCTCTCTCGTCTTCATGTTTCATAGGCATGTTAATTATCCAAAATATATTATTAATAATTAAAAACAAGTATATTAATCATTTACAAAAATGTTGCAACGTTCATTCAATTTTATACAAAAGATTTTCCCTCTACCACCAAACTCCATAAGAGGTAGAGAGGTATACCCCCTCTGGATTCACACAGACAAGATTTTCCTCATAACATTTTTCCCAATTTTTTGGCACTACCACCTTACTTGAGCAATGATTTTAATATTAATGTGACATCTAGACACATATTATAATACTTGCCTATCTCCTGTTCTGGAGCTGTAGATTTTTTTAAAAATTAAAATCAGCTCAAAGATACTTGCCTAAAGAATGCAAATTAAACATGAATTTCCATTTCAACCTTTTTGGGAGGAGATTCAGCATACCTAGATAGTATCAAAACTTGAGGCGCATTCATTTTTCTAGCATACCGATACTATTACCCATCTGTTTTAATGGCATTCTCTTCATTCACAAGGTAGTATGCCAACTTCAGTCACAGAGGATAGGCTCCAGAAAAAACAGAAGTGAAACCTTATCTGCAAGTACCTCATGGTGGCAAACAATGGCAATGTTAAAGTCACATAACTCATTACAAGACAGAAAATCCACTGGATTTTTTTAGGCACCAAGCCATCACAGAATGCCTTTATCCCACGTTGATTCAAATGCATCGCGGTACTGTAAGTTTTGTCTGTATGGGGGGGGACGGGGAAGAAATGCATATTCAGCGTAGCCAATGGGAGAAACACAGATGGATTCTTAATAGTTAAGTTTGTCTTAAAAAGCTAGCACTATGCAGGTTCACTATGTTTGTTCTCTTTGAAGGACAAGATTAATATATTCTAGCCTTGATTAACTCATGCACCCTGAAAAGTAAAGAGTGGCAACCAATCTATACACTGGGAATGGTTTCAGAACAATTAGAAGAAAAAAGAAGACCCACACACAACTGAATCCTGAACAATGCATCAGGGAGATCGGTTGAATCCAGTCTGTCCCTTCTCAGATGGCCAGTCCCTAACATTTCAACCACTTAGTATTGCATCATTAAAACCACTCAATATTTTTCTGTTAAGAACTATGGCATTTCTAAAAGACACCTAATTTTGGAGATACTCCAATAGGATTCCCTGTCTAATAGTTTGAGATTCCAGAAAGATAAACTATTATAGTTTCATAGTAGTTTTCATAGTAGGTAGAGTTGGAAGGGACCTGAGCAGATCATCAAGTCCAACCCCCTGCCACAGGCAGGAGAGAGTACTGGGGTCAAACGACCCCGGCAAGGTGGCTGTCTAATCTCTTTTTGAAGACCCCCAGGGTAGGAGCGAGCAGCACTTCCCCCGATTATTTATCAAAGAAAGTGTTTTGGTGGAGACATGGGAAAAGACTAGGGAAATCCATTCACTGGTTTGCTGACAATTTCTTTATAACTTCGATAAACTGGTTCTGCATTGCTTGATAACGCAAGTAGAGGCCCTTATAATACTGATCAAATATATTTCATGCCCAGGCTGTAAAGACAAATCTTCTGAGACTAAATACTATTCATTTTTAAGTAATTTGCATCCTCAGAAGACTAAATTTTTTTCAGACTATCAAAACCTTGGAAAACCAATTGATAACAATGGAAAGTGTTCAGTACTGAACATTTCTGAAGAGCCTGGCAGATGCCTAAATACTATTTTGTACTTTACTGTTAAGCCTTAAGATGCATATTTAACACTACAATTAAGGCACTTAATAGTATGTGAGGGGATCACATTTTGGCTTGGAATCTTTGTGCTGCTTCTAGTTATTAAATATTAGATTTTTTCTTGTTTTTCCATTTTTCCCCAACAATATCCTCTTGAGGAAAAATATACTCCAGGCAGGTGCAGTTGTGTGGATATTGATCGGAGCCCAAGTTTAGGCTACTATTTTTTGAAGAAAAAAAAAAAAATAACTGTTGTACATTTATAGACAATCTGGGCATTAGGGGTAGGGTTTACTTATTTAAAATATCATAAGAGAAGGTACCAACATCAGAAGCAGGTTCTGCAGCAAAGGGTATAAATCTGGGTTGTCCCTAAGCCAAGGAGTAGTTTTCATGGGTAATGGAAGAATCGCCAAGTCTTCTGTTCAACACCAGGACAGTTTCATGATTGTGAAACACCGCATACTGGTTCTTCCTAGATTTGCAATTACATTAAAAGGTGGCCCACTTCATTGTTTAAAATAGCTAATCAAAGAGCTAACATATTCTATAAACATTAGATCATCTTTGTTTTTAAATAAAATTTATCTGCAAGTGACCACTATTGAAATGTTCTACAGAGCATTTCACTTTTGATGAACGACAAAGGTAAGTATAACAGCGCTGTAGAATATGGAACTACAAAGTTTAAAATTTAGGAGATACTTTCCCAGAAAGTTAGATCTGTATATGAAATTGCAAATAAAATTATGCATTTCTGATGTTAGTTTTGCAGTCCAAGGTCATAACAGAATCAAAATAAGATCATTATTCAGTTTAACAAGCCAATACTGATGAGCCTCATTTATATGCTATTACGTTAAAAAAATTCTTAAAAATCTAGCTTTTTATTCTTCTATCTGAACTGTTTTTCAGCTCATTAGAGAGCCAGAAAATATTAATAAATTACATAAAAATGAAAAAGAAATGCGAGAACTCGTATTTTTCTGTTCGTATTTAGGTACGCATGCTAATTAACCATTTTTAGTGCTTGACTGTCCGTTGTCTTATTTTAATAGTGCTCAGATCACTTAGTGAACAGTTTTTATGAACTTTCCTAATTATCAGGCCCTCAATGTTATTTTCCTACAAATACATTACATGCTAGAAAAAACAGTTTAGTTTTGCATTCTTCCAATGCCCTTAAGGTTTCTTAAGAGACTTTCACCTTCAGCTCTTCTCCACATCTACATGCCTCTTTACGTAATCAAACCTCACTCAGTACTTATTTTCCATTTAACCAATTCTGAATAGTACTGCCACCATATATCTGGGCAGGACTTCCAAGAACAAACTCAATTTACTAGTAACAATGACCTTGTATGCCAGGGACCACCAATAATGGCAGACTGTTGTACACAGCAGCACCCAAAACCATTACATGTGAACAAGTGCTTACTATGTGTGTTGAGTGAGGGTGGGAAGAGTTTGCTGCTTAGCAAGTTTTATCCACAGAAAAAATTCCTTTCTGGCCTGCTTCTCTCCAAGGAGGGTAATATCTTGATGCTCGGAGGAAAAAGCAGCACAGCAGGTCAAGGAAGCCTTGAATATTTAGAGCCATCGCAGTTGCAACACTGAACTTAACAGAAACAATTTCATACGCGTTTTCCAATGACTGGTCTAACAGCTACGGAAAGGTGACATATACAGGATTCACAAGTTCAGTGACACCACCCACTTAGCCACACAATGTTTGTATTATAATGCCTTAATACTAAATAAATACAGTTACACAGTCTCTTTTGATGAGGGGAGAAGGGAGGAAGGGCTAGATACAAGTAAGAAAGAACTCAAACTGCTCTTAATTTTGCTATGTGCATTAATTAGAACAGAACAGTCTCTCAGGACATTTATATAAGTGCTCCAGGAGTGGCATAGGAAGCTCCGAGAGCCATTCTAATTAAAGTACCGAGAGCAGCTAGTGTATCAGCATCCCCGTGCTTAAAAATGGCAACAGGGGTGCTTTACCTATACC
This sequence comes from Crocodylus siamensis, assembly GCF_052110815.1. NCBI lineage: Eukaryota > Metazoa > Chordata > Crocodylia > Crocodylidae > Crocodylus > Crocodylus siamensis. Next base: position 15,411,849 of record NC_143396.1, on the reverse strand, counting down.
CTGAATGAGCTTTAAATAGGTGTCCCTGCTGCCATTTTTAAGCGCAGGGATGTTGATACAAGAGACGTTGGAGTCTGCTGGAGCATGGTAATTATCATGCTCCTGCAAACTTGATTAATCTTTTGTTTTGATTAATTGTGTCTGCTCCAACGTGCCGTAATTAAAGTGCGTTGGAGCAGCCTTGCTGCTCGTGTATAGTAGGGTTACCATATTTCCAGTATTAAAAAAGATGACATCTGTAGGGGGAGGAAAGGGGAAGGGGTATATGATTGTGGGGGTGCAGTGATATGCACTACCCCTCATTGCTAAGCCACAGCCCCCACCCCAGCCCTGCTGCTGCCTCTTACTCCTGACCCACTGTACCCCACCCCCCCAGACCAGGCTGGTGCCCCTCATTCCCAACCTGCAGTCCCCTGCCCTTCCCACCCTGCCCAGCCCTGTTGAACACGCAGCTTACCCACTCACCACTTTCTTACCTGCCAGCAAGTGCCAGGGCCCAGCGCAGAACACGTGATCCCCTGGCCTCCAATTGCCTTCCCCCTGCCCCCAGCCCTGATGAGCCAAACCAGAAGTGGAAGGGGAAAAGCAAAGGCAGAGCAAAAACTTGGACATTTGCTTGCATTTTAAAAACCCGCCTGGACGGAGAACAGGGGACCAAAAAAGAGGACATGTCTGGGAAAACGTGGATGTATGATGCCCCTAGCGTATAGATGCCCTTAATGTTTTAAGAAAGGATATGAGCAAGCTATCAAAACACTTGGGGGGTGGAGGGGTGAGCGAGAGGGGAAGAGCTTGGAAAGATAATAAGCTTAAATTACAAAGTAACATCAAAGTAAAATATTTTTCCAAAGGCGAAGCCTTAGAAAAAGCCTTCAGAGAAACCATATGGTAAAGTTGCCATGGAGGCCTTGTAGAAAACCCTTCTACTATCTGTTTAATAGAAAGCCTGGAGTTCAGTGCTGTAGTCTACTGTTTGTAGCATTTATTCTGTTAAATTGTTTTTCATAGTTTCTAGTTTCTTTTGTGAAGGGTTTAATGATTACTGACCTCTGGTATGCAGAAACCAAAGAAAAGCAAAGCATGCAAGTCAAACAAGTCCATCTGTCTGCTCTTCGCAGCCTTCATCCACTATCTGAATCCTTTTAACTAAGCAGCTCAGGGAAAGTTTACTGTAAATACTTGACCTATTTGGTTTAAATAGGCTGGGGTCTTCCCTTCCGTCTCTTCTCCCTCGACCCCTGCTGGCGCGCACACTTTGATCGACTCTTCCTCCTGCAGAACTATGGTTCTGTGAAGTCGGTGGCCTTTATTTTGCTACAGAATACTAGAACAGCCATGGCAGACTTTCAGCTATCAAGTCAAGAAGTTCTGAGCAGGAACTCTCCAAATTCTTTAATGGAAATCTCTTGTATTGGGGTGAAGAGTCAATGCTGAGCAACTGAAATCTGCTTTCTACATCAAATTCTGCTTTACTTAAAGAATGCACTGTTGCATTTCACTCAAATGTCAGTTTATAAACTTCAAGGAGTTTTGAACAAGCAGTAATACATCTACTTCAAAGGCCTTAGCCAGTTGCAACAGTCACTCTTTCCAGGAGCATCTGCCCTTTTCTCTAATGAGAGGTTGTCCACACAGGGAATCTGTCCCAATTTTGTCCAATTTTAAACTTGCAAGGAATTCACTGTTAACTTGTGTGTTACAAATTTAGCCAGATAAAAAAGCCAGTGAAAAGTGCTGTTTTTCTCAGTTCACTCAACTCCTGCTACCAGATTTTTCTTCATTAGTTAAACAATTCAGACATTATGCAAATAAAGAAATTTAGGATTGAAAGCAGAAGTAAGGTGCTGCTGAACTCAAATATTTTAGTTCAAAAATAGTTTTCACATCTCCCAGTAGCTACCTATGCAGCAGCTGGGACTAAAAGGTCATAAGGCTTCAAAAAGGTGTGATCCTTTATACTGTTCTGTCTTGTAAACGGATTATGAAATAGTCCCACTGTAACCCTCCACACTTTAAAATCAGTGTTATGCCTTTTATTCGAAATTAATGCTATACAGGAGCTGCTACAGAAGGGAAACATACTACAGTAATCTTTATTGCTGTTTAGATGCACCTGCTACATGCAGAGACTTGGTAATCCAACAGGCAACTGAAAGCTTTGGCTCAAACAGAGGAAAACTTCCTCTCTCTCAGAGAATCAGTGAGATGGAAGATCATGCATCTGTAGCTACAGGATCAAAAAACTTGATAATCGTCCTGTATTTTGGTAGTTCTCTCGAACACAGAGTCCTCCTTAGCCAATGACAGTGAACTCTTGGGAGAAGGGCACAAACACAATGGGATATTGTCTTACTACGCAACATGACCTTACTGGTTTCTCAGTTCTGTTTTTTTTCCTCCCTCCCTCTCCCATTTCAGTATTTATTGAAGATACTGTTAGCCACGCAAAAAATCTCTTAGCCAAGGCAACCACTAAACTAAGAAACAGATTTCAGTCAGCAGAGTTACATTTATGCTGTAGTTCTGGATAGAACACCAGGTCTCACAACACTTCAAACTTTTTCCTCACTGAACTGGTCAGTTTAAAAATGCACTACTGCTCAAAAAAGCCACAAACCAATCTAAATCGAAAGCACTGCATTTCACTAAAGTCCCACTACCTCTCATCTCCACCCAAAGACACTTACAAACATCCTTAGCAGTCACTGGAAGGAAGGTGACAAATATGCCAATACAATTTACAGTACTATCCAGAAGTACCTCCAAGACCAATTGGCAAGTGCCACTACAGCTCAGCAAAACAGAATAAGCCAATTTAAGAAAATAATTCTCAGAAGAAACTAGGCCTTTCCCAAAACATCAACTTTATTTTACTGAGATTTTCCATAGCAGTTGAAGCATATAAGCCTTCCAGGATCCATACCATGGCTTTGCTTATGTATAGGAACTGTGCAAGCCCCAAATATTATTGGGTAGTATGGTTCAGCAACTCCACAAACTTGTGAGTAAAAGGAAGGCAATACTAAGACATGGAGTAGAAGACAGAAGTATTTTGTATGGAGGTCTAAACCAGAGGTCAACAATATATACCCCACCCCTCCACTACTGTGCCAGATCCAACCCACAGAGAGGTTAGATCCTGCCTAATAAGGTATGGCCCAGCCCAGGGTGGCACAGAGCAGTGGTTCTCAATCTTTTTTGCACCACGACCCATTTGTAAACATTGATAGCCAGTCCCGACCAATGGGGGGGGTGGAGAGTGATGCGGGGGGGCCCCCGAAGCAGCCTCTTACAGGCTGGAACTCTGCCAGCCTGCAAGGGAAAAAGAGTCAGGTTTCCCACATTTTTTTCTTTAAGGAGAATCCATTTTGTTGATCCATTTTTAAAGTTTGTTCACGACCCTTTAATATATTCTTGTGACCCACTTTTGGGTTGCAACCCATGGGCTGAGAAACACTGGCATAGAAGATTACGTGGCAGAATGCTATGCTGATCCCCTCTGCAGCACCCTCCTCAGCAATCCTCCCTGCTACTCACTTCAGCCTACACTTTCCACACTAAAGAGGGGCTAACTACCTTCACAGAGGAAAATGGATCCAGTTCAGGGATCAGATTTATGGCCTTCAGCAGAAAGCCAGGTCATAAGCTCCAGCCCAGGTCAGCAAAATGTTGTTGACCGACCCGTTCTAAACAAAATACACAACAATATATACACCCACAACTGCTACTTTAGAATAAAAGTCAGATGGAGGAAGAGTTTGGAAGAAATTCTGCTACACAGATACTCAAAATGAATTAAAGGATTCCCTTAAATCTATTCAGTGGTTGCATAATACAACAGAACTCTAGATAGCATATGTTACTGTGATCAGCCTGATCACCACATATACAGTGAAAGTATGGCTAGACAGATGGGAAGCTCCATTAACTGCTTAAATCAGCAGCCTGTAATTTGCTAATAAAAATGCAATGGTACATTTGAGGACCGTTTTAAAGTTTCTGAGGTGAAGTGGGTGTTCTTGGGGTTTAGAAATTTGCTTTCACCCCATGACTTCAATTTTAACTTCTCATTAAACATACACATTGTATTTTCTTGCAAACGACATGTCCCCAAATAAAATGCACACCTTGGTTTTTTTGAAGACACAGTGTTGGGAGAAAAAAACCTTCCAGTTAGGGCCAACTGTACAACAGTGTAAGGCCTTCTGGAAACATGGCATCCCAGGAGACAGTCCAGGTGAGGCAGCAGGAACTTCTTGGTGTGGCAGGCCAGCAACAAGGTTAGGCTCCAGAAGGTTAAAACAGGACTTTGCTCCTTTTGCTTGCAGGGGCTATAGAAGTGACAGCCATCTTAACAGCATCAGAGCAGTGGCTAAAGCTTCTACTCTTCTCTGTTTGTACTCCAGTGAAGGGGGGAGGGAGGAATAGTTCACATGAACCCCAATTTTAGAGAGGCATATTTTTTGGGAAAAGGTGTATGTGGTATGAGAATAAGTATGGTAAATGCAAAACTATAGCAAGTGGGGAGAACAGGCTCCAAAAGGATTGTTTTAAAAGGACTACCTTAACTAAAAAAAAGAAGAGTAAGAATACTGACATTCTTCAGTGCATAAAAAACAACTGCCACATCACTAATCAATTGGTTTGTTATCACCAATTTCCTTAATACAAACTGTTACCAACCTCAATGCCACTCTGCCTGGCTAGTTTTACAGCTGTATTATAGTAGCCACAGCGCAAGAGATGTTCCACCATCATGCGATCCATACGTTTTTTCTTCCACATGTTTGCAGCGGCTGGTTGGTCACTGCTATGTTCTTTAAGGTGCTCAATCCTGCGTTTACAAAGCTTTGCACTCTCATCTTCAGCCTGGATTGATTCAACAGCCTAAAATTTTAAATAAGAATTATTGTTACAAGAGAACAGTTCCTTCTGAAGTAAAGCATAAGCATTACTAAAACACCAACAGTTCTCAGAGCTTGCAGAACAAGTCTGATGAGTAAAAACAACAAGACACTGAACTGCATGCTAACCAGAACAGTAGAGGTAATCGAGCCCACTGGCTACACAACAGCTAGGGACAGATGTTGCATTTATCCATGCATAAGTTGTGCCTGTGTTTGTCCCAGACCAACAATACCCTGGGATTGGTGCGTACACATTAGGGCAGGGGTGGGCAAAATGCGGCCCACGGGCCGTACGCAGCCTGCCAGGCAATTCTATCCAGCCCACGGGGCCCCTAAAAATTTTAGAAAATTAATAGTTCTCTGCCCCTGGCTGCCTGTCATGTGGCCCTTGATGGCTTGCCAAAACTCAGTAAGTGGCCTTCGGCCCAAAATAACTGCCGGCTCCTGCATTAGGGTTTAGTGAGCAGCTGAATCAATGTGCCCCTTTTCTGCTACTGATTCAGTGATGCAACCCAAGCTAACTGTACAGAGATATTTTGCAACATCCCAGGATAAAACTATTACTATCTCTTACTTGGGAGACTTTAAGCTTCATCTCAGGACAGACACAGATGTCTGTATGACCATCTGTTTCCAACCAATGTTTAATACTACAGAAGAGATAGCTTCATCTGTGGTCTTGTATTTCTCTTCAAACAGGACTCTCTCAAAACTTGACCCAATCCTGCTGAGCCTTTTGAAAAACATATGCTGCAGTAGTTTTTAAAACAGAAAAACCTTATTGTGACCACTGTCCTAACACCATCTCACTACACATGCACTACATGAGCATTCAGGTTTTGCATTCAGATTGGAACAGTTGAGACTAACTGGGCTTGTACCTATACACTACCCTCCTTCCATCCTACCTGTACAGCTGTGTGCTGCACGTGGGCACCATAGTACAGTGGTTCTCAACCAGGGTGCTACAGGATGCTGCACAATATTAGCAATTGGGTATGCAAACACAATTCACAAGATAAACAAATGTTTTCAAATAAGAATCTGTACAGTTAACCCATTCTGACCTACTGTGGTCTGAGTTCTTTGCAACAGAAAAAAGTTTGTCTTATTTTTCCACAGTCAAAAAGAAGAAAAGAACAAGAATTAAGAGCTGGCATTTTCTGACGGGTGTCTGGAGTCCATGCAGGAGTGCCTTGAGTCTAAAAATTGAGACTGGTATGGCCTCTACACTTAGTTTCCATCCTCTTATTGCAGGAGAGCAATATTATCAGAATTTGTTGGAATGGAAGGGTTAAGAGGCATGGCTCCCAGACCTTTGCAATCTTTGAATTAAAGTAATTTACAAAGAAGTGCAAGCACCCTTGTCAAGCTGGTGGGCATTGCCCTCATTTTACTTTAGCATTTCTACAGATACTGCCCTACCCCTATTATCCCTAGCTACGCAGATGTATTAGAGCCCTCACTGATAACTGCAGCACATTTACCGTAAGGCAAACCAGGATGACAATTTTTCAGCCAAGTCTCACTGCATGGCTAGCTCAGAGGTAACATAAAATGCACATTTCAATATCACTATTTTTATCGCATAATCACAGTTTTTCCTGTCCCTGAATCCTATCGCAATTAGATGGCTGATTAATCATGCTGCACATTTCACTTAGCAATTAATTACAGCCACATTTGCAGCTTGAGGCTAGGTACTTATGACTACAGCACATGACACTAGTGGGTCAGTTCAGATTTGACAAAACAAGTTAGATGTGCACAACTTGCTGAAATCAGCCAACAGCCATTTTATTTACTAGTTACAAGACAGATAATTGTTTTGTAACAGAGTAGAAAAGTAGGAGGCTAGACACATACTGGGTAATCCCCCAGTGTCTGTCTATGAAAGACTCCTACATTGTAATCCAAAAGGAGCACGTTCTGCTTGCCTAGACATATCTAAACCAGCTTTAAACTGGCTGGTTGGGCCCAGTGGCAAAATGGTATTTATAAAAGTCTGCCTCCTGAGCCTTTTGGTGGGATCCTAGATAGGTTTTACCAGTCACACTGTGCTGCTGCAGCTATCAGTACCAATGCTACATAGTTTAAACTACACAAGCTGCATTCACACCTTTGGATTGTAGTGTAGACATATTGTGGTCTCACTTTAAATGGAATCTAGTTACTAGTATTTAACAGACGTCCACTCAAACTGATAGACTATTCTTGGAAGGATCTGTAATGGAAAAGCAGAAGTCTTGAGACTGCAAATGTAACTCAGTCCAAACCTATCAAGAAAGTGAGTATATTCCCCCACTAAGTCCAATTCTAAAGTGTGGATTTATAGGAGACCCTGAACTAAAACCCCTCATTACTGTCTGACAGAATGATTTCCTGCAATTAAAATAAAGGTAGCTCATTAGGGTGTTTTATTTTTACTATGGAATTTAATTTATTTTTTGGAGTGTAGGGTCCAAGACAAATTAGGAAGCACTTGCAATTTGTCCAAGAACAATTTGCTTGTATTTAGCAATACAGTTCTTAAGCCAAGGCAACATTAATTTTCATTGCATGAGGCTGGTAAAGAACAGGACATGGGGAAAAAGCCCCCAAGAACTATGATGAATTTGCAGAGGAGATTTCAAGGCAAAAAATCATGAAGACAGAACCCTTTCCAACTTGCCCTGGAGAGCAATTCTTGGCACTTTGATCCCTTTGTCAACCTATTTAGGAGGAAGTATAGATCCTTTCCTAGCACCTCTCTTTCAGTTTTGTTCAGAGGGGCAAGTTCAGAAGAGCCAATGATAAGAAGGGTGCTCAGCTTGTTTGAGGGTTATGCAGGAGAGAAATGTAAGGTGTTGAGCTTGGCCAACACCAGAGACCTGCTGGATGGAATTACCTTGCTGGAAAGTCTACTTAGAGAGAAGCAGCTGGCTACCCCCCTTGTAAATAAGGTCTGAAAATGTGATGCTGTGTGTTCAACTTTCACAGTTTACTCACCTAGATAGGGAAGGTCCCTTTGTCTTGGGCATAACTGAAGAGGCAGAACAACACTGACAAGTAAGTGGGATGCATCACTACGCTAATGACTGCCTTGTGCTAGTTCTGCAAGCAAGTAAAATGAACAAAAAAGCTTAAAAGTAGGTAGCACAGATCTCACCCCACAGACTAAGTTCTTAATATCTTCATAAAGGATTATTCCTATTTTCCAGATGGGGAAAACAGAGGCACAAAGTGAAACAAAAGCTGGAAGCAAGGTGAAGATTCACTGTAACAACCGAGAACACTGCTTCACTGAAGCAGGGAAGAGTTAAACTGTTGCAGCCCGGCTCCTTTTTCCAAGGGGGGGGGGGGGCGCTTGTGATAATGGTTGCATGCCTGGAGGCTGTAAAGAACACTTGCTATAACACTGGAAGCTTTTGCTGCATGATCTATACCAAACCTCAGAGAAGAATAGAGCAGGAAATTTATTCACAGTAGCTCCAACATGCTACTGAAGAGGAAGAATGCACCATCCTGTCCTGCTTCCCAGATGCAAGAGGCCCTGTTCTCGCATGCTTGTAGCATTTTGAGCATTTTGTATACTCTGTGAATTACAGAATGTGTCACAAGCTTGCAAAATGCAGTGAGAATTCTTTGGTATTATTCAGGCCTCCCTGGTTAATGAGCCTGCCCGCTGGTTCATCAATTGCATCTTAAACCATTTCAGACGTAGGTGTAAGAATAAAAGCCAGAACCAATATCATTACTGAAGACATTTGTTTAAACATTTTCAATGTTTATAGGTTCTGGGTCAGATTCTCAGATACTGTAAATTGGCATAGCTCTGTCAGAATTGGTTCACTAAGAATGTGTTCAACTTGTGACAGTTTGTGAGGAATCTTGGTTCAAGATAACATGCTACAATACATTCTGCAGCCCTTAACTGACATCTGAGGTTTGAAGTAGTCTCATTTGACCAGCTGCATATAGTGACACCCTCCCTGAGCTAACATTTCGGGTTACCAAAATGAGCTAGGCCAGGGAAGAAAGTCTTCAGCATCAAGTACCAATTTTACAGCATGTAAAGCAATTGAAGTTCCAACACGGAAATACTCTATTTGAAGCCAGTAAAACTATTAAGCCTCAGACTGCGAATTAAATTATACAAATTCTATTCTGCCTACACTTTTATACCATTATCATCATGGTGCTGGAAATACCTCTCCCTCCCCATGTAAGGAAAGCAACAAACCTTACTAACCATGTTTTCTCCCTCTTCTTTAGAAGAATGATCTACGCTACTTGATTTATATTCCAGGGCCAGATAGCTCCTGGGAGATATTTGTCTAGAAAGGGATCGTGAATTGATGCCCTGAAAGCTGAAATATGACTCTCATAAGTTTCCTGGGGAAAAGCGTTATTGATGAGGTGGTATCTCATAACAGTCTGTCCATGATCTGGCCAGCGTGGCATTCTAAGTATTAACTTCATATTAATTACCTGTACAAAGAACTGAAAGTCTTTGAGGTACCTTGCAATCATGACAGACTGAATATAACAAAGACAGTTGCTCTAAGTCCAGGATTACTCTTGGGATACATCTTTTAGTCCCAAATTCACGCGCGTTTTAAAATCGATTTGAATTGTGTCACCTCCAAAATAATAATGTTCCAATACTTACTTATTTAAATGCATTTTTGTTATGATTTTATGCAAAAACTAAAAAGAGATGGGAACACATACTCTTGAAGCTCTTACAGATAGGCTTTGCAACTGCATTAATCATCACTGTACTTAGCAATATTTGAGGCAGAAAAAACAACAACAACAAAACAAACTTAACCGTCCACTTCACGACCATCACTACATTCCCCTTCCCAAAAAGGAAGGAAGAAGAAAAGGGCTCGCCATTGTAAAAGGTCTTCAAAGTAAGATGTGAGCTATTTCCTACAAGCTTATAGTGAAGGTGAGATTGTGAATGAAGCCCTACCAGCAGCCTCTACTGTTTTTAAATGGAAGACCTCCAGTACCTCCGATGATAGAAGCTCTGGCAGAATGATGGGGCTCAACTATAGCCTTTGCTATTCCTCAGACTGATACTCTAGCCCACTTACTGCCCCACGTATATAGATGGGTTTGGTGGTCACGATGTGGCTCTGCAACATGAGGTACTAGACTTACCTGGCCTTTATGGGTGCTTATACACGTGCTGTACACATGCAGGGGTTTTTACAATTTAAATGATTTTGCTACATTGCAAACTAAACCACATCTGCATGTAGTTTAGTTTGTAACATAGCTATTTGTAACATTGCAGCCTTTGAAAGCTTGCCCCTTTGCCGTGGGAGAGGCGGGCTGAAGGCAGAAGTGGCAAGGGGTCCAATCCTTCCCCCCGTGGAGCCTGCCCATGTCTCCTGTGGCAAGGGGGAGAGCTGCCAGTGGGCTGAGCAGCCCCCCAAGCTGCTTCCTTCCTTCCTTCCTTCCATGGCAGCGGCACCCCTTGGGGCTGCCTGGGAGGGTGGGCAGCAGGCGGGTGCTGCCCCAACTTGGACTCAGGAAACAATTGGATTGGGTTGAGTGCCGCCTGTGAGCTGGGGCAGCATCCACTTGCTTGCTGCCCACCTAGGTGGCCCTGGAGGGTGCCACCGCCATGGAGGGAAGGTCTGGGGCCCCCTGCTGACAGTTTGTCCTGACTGCAGGAGATGTGGGCAGACTCCACTGGGGGCGGGGGGGGGAGACCAGGCCCCTTGCCATTTTTTTCCCCTCCTCTCTCTCAGAGAAGTCTGCTTGTATGAGCTGCCACCAGGCCATGCAGGCCCTGAGCTGCAAGAGGGGGGAAGGAGGTGGTCCTTTCCTCCATGATGGTGGTGCTGCCTAGGGCAGCCTAGGCAGGGTGCTAGCTGCCCAGGTGCTGCCCCAGATCACGAGCAACACCCACTGGATCCAACTCTTCTGTCAAGCCTATGCACTGGAAGCCTGCCAGGTACAGCTTCCTGCACAGATCTGGGGAAGAGATGAATCTGGCAGGTGCTGCCTGTGAGCTGGGGAAGCACCTGTGCAGCTAGCACCCTGCCTGGGTAGCCCCAGGGGATGCTGCCAACACAGAAGGAAGGTGAACTCCTCCCCCCCATCCCCACCCCCTTGCAGCTCAGGGGCTGCATGGCCTGACAGCAGCTCGCAGAGCAGGCTCTGCTGAGAGGCACAGAAGAGCAGCGAGGGGCCTGATTTTTTTGTGCATTTGTTTTGTTTTCTATGGAGCCTGGCCACCTCTCCTGTGGATGGGGGCAAGCTGCTGGGGGCCCTGGACCTTTCCTCTATGGTGGCAGAAACCCCTGGGCAGCACCCGCCCGCTAGCAGCCCAAGGCAGCCCTGGGGTTGCTCTCATCACAGAGGGAAAGATCAGGGCCCCCCACAGCTCAGGGATCACTTGGCCTACGGGCAGCTTGCCCCCTGGCAGCAGGAGACGTGGGTAGGTTCCACAAAAAGAAAGAAAAAAAAGTATTGGGCTGTTACAGTGACGGAAGCCCCTAACATTGAAACAGTTGGTACTTAATTGTAGAAATTAAAAACACACTATTTCAATTTAGGGGACTAAGCCCCTGTGATGTGTACAAGCAGCCTAAATCTTTTTGAAGACATTGCAGATTCCTGCATAAAATTTCTCTTGAAATCAGAGTTCCTAGTAAAATTGTAATCAAAATAAAACATGTATATTGAAGCAGAAATAGTGCTAAATCCCTTTTTCTAATATTTTAGGCAAGGATAGTGCTGTCTTTTTGCAACTATTATAATGACTCTTCAGTGCCTCACAGGAACCTTAGTAATGTGACCCAGAATTAAAAGAAATATTCTTCATTCCATGGATAAAAGCCAAAGATAGCATCTAACCATCAAACACACCACATCTACTCCAAGAATTGCCCCTTAATTACACTGCACTGTTCTAGGTAGACTTCTTCATAAACTGAAAGCAGTGTAGCTATAGCTGCACAGTGCGGCAGGTGAAATCATTAGCGTAGGACTGACTAAGTGGCACTTGCTAAAAAGTGCTCATTAGCTAGTAAAAATACTATGCAGATGCATCCATAGTGCTTTCACATTAGGAAGTAGCTTGCCCAGAGAAGTGTAGAATGCTTAAGAGTCTTACCCAAACCCACCAAACTTGCCCTGAGGATTGGGCTATAGCATGTTATATATCCAACAGTGAACTTTAGAAAGTGAATGGATCTATTTGCAAAAGAAAGATGTGACATCTTGTTGATCTCTCATATTGTCCCACCATGTTCACTTAGATGGCAGTTCAGATTCTATACTCAAATTTCAACTGGGCCTCTTCCTCCCAAGATGGTCAGTTAATACAATGTAATTGGTAACCTGATGCAGGTACCTCTTCACGAGACAAAGAAGTGATGAAACAGTTTTCTTAGCTACAAGTCTTTGGGCTCCAGTATGTATATATTCATTCTACTTCATAGAGTCATTTATATGCAATACTAAATCTTGGACATTTTAAAAAGACACTGAAAAGCAAGTCACGTTGCTTTTTCATATTTGCTTTGCAAGATAGCCTTAAAGGCTCTCTAGCATCATTAGTGCTTATACCTCAAAACACAAAAACACAAAGGCAGGCAATGCAGCACAGCGACAGAGGTAATCTTTTAAAATGAGAAATCATTATGTGATAGATAAGAGTAGAAATAACAGTTACCTTTCTTTTCAGAACACTGAGCTTTTCAACTACTCCATCAAGGAGACTAACAACTGAATCCACAGCAGGACAACTGCTCAATGTCTTCTCCAGCTCTGCAACAACCATAGTAACGTGGCTAGTCTCTCGATCAATGTTTTTCTGTGCAGCTCGAAATCGTTTATTCAGTGTTTCGTACGGTACCTTAAAAAAAAAAATAAAAAAAGGTTAAAATGAGTCTCACTGTTCATATATTTAAAAATGGAGAAGTTAGTATTAACCCACTGATAGAGACTTTAATATTTCTAGCTTAGCAAGCTGCCTTTTAGCTCTAATAACCAAGACTTTTAAGCTTTCTCATTGGGACAACTAGGCAATTTCCACTCAAAATTATGCTATAGCAAACAGGACAATGTGATCCACGATAGATTCTTTTTTCACATCAATTTCACTCTTCTACTTTGACCCCAACAAGTTTAGAGCTTAAATCCTACAGTAATGGAGTAGAGGGAAAAAGAAGGGAAGTATATTGCAAAAAGAAAAATGAAAAGAAAAACCAACCCACATTCTCAATTATCCACAAATAAAAGGCTTTGCCAAAATAGAAGGTATGTTCTTTAAGAAGTTTCACTTGTTTGCTTAGACTGGCTTTTGTTAGCTATCTTCAGGTCATACACAATAGTTCTATATGGCCACTCAAAAGAGTCAAAGTCACAAACAACATAGTCTTAATGCCTAAGAAATCTCTGAGCAGACTCTAAAGTGAAGAATCGCTCTAGCAACTTCCTTCTATTAAAGGATTTCCTATATTAATACAAAGGTAGCTGTTCTTATCATATGTTGCTGCAAACGAGTCTATCGTTTGTAGCAACGTGGGATAAGAACAACTACCTCTCTTTAACAAGTGTCCTCCTGGGAACTTTTCCTATACCATACATTCAAATGACATACTGAGCGCCATAGCCATGTGGGAGCAACATACTACCATGGCCCCAACATGCTGATATTTATAAGTATTGACTGTATCTGAATTACTGTACTACATCAGGAAAGGATTACTTGGGTTAAACTGAACACAGGCAGAAGGTAGGGCAGGGTGGCACATCACAGACAAAATGATTCAAAAAAGGTATCAGCTTTCATAGGCAACAACTTGGTATTTGATGAAATAGTTTCCTGCTTACAAAAGCTCATGCTTGTCTGGACCAGCTAGTCTCTACACCAGAGCTGCGGTGCGTCGCAGCAAACGCACACTTTGCTACGTTGCACGCAGTTGTATAAGTGGTGAAATGTGCATCATTGTGCTTTTGAACTAAAGCGCCTCCAATGTGTTTTAGTTCAAAAGTACATTGCCGCCATTTTCCCAAGGCTGACAGCATTTCACCACTTACACAACTGCACGTGCTGCAGTGCCAGGTGCTTTTCAAAGTGCTTGCTGCTGTGGTGCGTGCATGTGTACAAATGCCCTAAGGTGCAGCCAGTCTTACTTTCTGCCTGTAGCATATAAGAACTCCAATCTAGCAAAGCTGTTGTTGGTACATGAGGCTAGACTTGCTGTCCTCTGGACTTCTTTAATTCATTCTCAACTTGCCTTGGACGTCTCCTGTTCCAATACTAAGTAGATGACATTTCCTAGGGTAATCAAGACCTAAAACAGCTGCATATTGTAATGTATATATAGTGTGCTTCTTATACAAAACAGTGTTCAGACCATTCTCTTAAAAAAAACAAAACAAAACAAAAAATCAATAAATCTAACATAATACGTAGGCTACAGCTAGAGACGGATGCCCTACCTCTCAGCAACACTTAGAGTACTGCTGTACTGGGGAGAGTCGGTTGGGCCATTGATTGATAGATACAGATATAGATATAGATTTTTTTTTACGTCACGGTCAGGTTTAAAAATTTTTGAAACAGTTAATTTTGGTGACATTTAATTTGGGAGTAATCTATCCCCACAGTTGCACAGGGTATAAGAGGAGCTAAAAGTAACTTACAGTAAATTTTAGACCGTGTCCACCAGTTTGCCTGCATCACAGAGGGCTCATAGCAAGTAATTCATACGTTAGGTTGTATGACCTCACAGCTCCAGCAGTCACCACAGCAACAAGAACTTCAGATCTAAAAACATCCCTGTCTAGTTCCCTATGTAATTATTTATGTATTGTTTCAAGATAAAAAGTTCTTAAGAGCTGATTTTTACCACGTTCATGCTAGCTGAATTGTGTCTTCAATCAACAGGAAAATAATTAGCAAATAGATTTTATATTATTTTTTATGAAAAGAAAAAGAAAAGTGAAGCCTTCTCCCCACAATAAATCAGTGGGTCGCACCCTGCATATGAGTCAAATCCTTTCCAGCATGGCATTTCTAATCAACTAAAGTTACCTTGCTAGTCATCTTGCTGGGGTCACCTTGCCCCAAGCTGTCTTTCCTGCTTGGTGCAGGGGGCTGGACCCAATGATCTTCTGAGGTCCCTTCTGACCTGACAATCTATGAATCTATAAAGTACTCCTCCATTCAACTTCCTTCCAGGACCCTCATGTACAAAACAACACTTTCAGACTCTTATTCCCCAATTCTCTGGGCTCAAAAGTACACTCTTGTAACAGATGCTAGCTGAAGCGTGATATAAACCTGGCAGTCTTTACAATGGTCTAAGAGGACAACCCCAGGAAATACCAGTCCAAGCTTGGGATGTGGTGCTATGTACCACCAGAACAGAGGGCGGGGGATGGGAAAAGTAAATAAATCATATGCCAAACTTCAAAATGGCAAATTGGTTGCTCTTTTCCACCTATAGTAGGGTTGCAACACTGAGATATTGTAGATGAAATATCCAAGGCCTTCTCTCCTCAGAAATATATAAGGAAAACCAACCAACCACAAGAGACACAAATAAAGCTTCGTTATATAGAAGCGCCTACTGCAGCTGTACCATCTTCACTGACCTCTCAAAACTGAGAAGTTGACAAGTTTTTAACAGGGGAGAGGGGGAAAATGGTCCTTTTCTTTTTTAGTTAAAGGACAGAAAAAAAATTAGTTGCTCAAGCCTTAGATGGGTTAAATATTTCTGTCCCCCAACATCCATCTTTTCATCAGCCCTCACCTGATCCTCCATTGACAGTTTCACCATCAATGTAGCAGGTTTTCTTTTTCTCCCACATCAGAAAATGCTCATCTTTTCCAATCCCTCCCCCCTTTTTTGGGACCAACTTAACAGCTCCAAGATCATTTTATTTCTCATGTTTTTTTTAGCAGGGAAAGAAAATTCTTTGAGTGCTATCTGGCATCAAGTTATGGAATTAGGCCCTTTGGAGCTATATTTTTTATAGTATACTGCAAAATGCTTCCATTAATATTCATCAAGAAAATTCTCTTCAGCTTCTTGCATCCATTGTGTTTAGCTTCTGCAAATATTCATTACTAGCAGGCATGTGCTAGAAACAGAATTTTAATTTCACATTTGCAAACTGCTCTTGTATGCAACCAATCACTGAAGTGAATCTGCACACCATGCAGTCTAGCCAATCACTAGTAGCCAGCACAGCTCAAGTATTCAGAGCAGACAATCCCTGGAGTTAAAAGGAAAGAATAAAAAATTAGAAGAATGTAGTTAAGGTCCGGGTCTGCATTTCAGATCAGGCTTCTATTTCCAGCTCTGCTCAAGACTCTGTGTAATCCTGGTTAGTCACTTCTGACAACCTTAATTTATGTGACTTCTGGTTTGGCTGAGCACCTTAAGACACCTTATAGGTACTGAAGATCCATCATCTGAAAAATCAGACCTCCCAAATCTGTGTCAAATCTGACACCCAAATTCACTCAAACACCATCTCTCAAGCAACAGGCTACTTAACTCCTATTTTCACTGAAGCACCAGGCCATGCAACAGACCCAGATGCAAGCTGTGCCCCCTCATCAGTAAGCAACCGTTGATCCTCTGGATCATAGTGCACAGTCAGAGGCCTAATGAATCTATTTGTAGCTGACAAGCCCAACTCAAGAGCCACACAGCTTGTTACAAAAGTTTCACAGATCCATATGTTTTTTTGAGTTAGAAAAAAAACATTCTTTAAACCTGGACTCTTTCTCACTTTGCTTCTATCCTCTGGATCAAAGCCAATTCACATTGACCTGCACCCAGTGCCGGATGTTCCTTCCAGATCGGATGGGATTCTGCATGATCCTCCTGGCTTTTTACATTGATGTTGAATGACTTTGCACGCACCACGGAACTGCCAGCGAGGGCAACCTCACTTTCTAGAGCTGTCCCAAATCTCACTATACAAAATCTTCTTGGGGACACTGTCTCCTCTCATTCTCCTGACATGGTTGATCCATCACAACCTCTTCTTCTTGATAGTGGTTTCTAAGTGTCAGTCCTGAATGCCCCACTATATCACAGTGTTTGATATTCTGTTTTTCCATTTTATTTTCAGGATCTTATGCAGATATCTTATGTGGAAGCTGTTCTGTCTCTTGGATGTACCTAGCATATGTTGTCCACGTTTCTGAACCATAAAGCAGGGATGACGATACAAACATCTCACAGATTCGTATCTTCACCTTAGCTGATAGTTTGCTGTTATTTCAGACATGTTTCTATAACCTGAAATTCTTAGCTGCTTTTCCAATTCTGTTAGTCAGTTCAGTCTGATGGTCAAGATTCCCACTGATCATAGAACCCAAATAGCAAAAACTGTCAACGACACGAAGACATTAACCTCCAGAACAATGTCATATATTGGTTCTTCCACCCTTGGTACATGATCACGGTCTTCTTGAGACTAACTGCCATCGTGAAGCTTTTACATGACTCAGAAAACCTGCCACATCTGCAAACAGGAAGTCTCTCAGAACCACTTCTTTTACCTTGGTTTTCTCTAAACCTTGTGATTTTGAACAAGCCTCCATTTAGCTGGGTTCAAACATAAATATCATCAATGCTGTCCTTGAATGCATGAACAACTAAGAATGAAAAGTAAATGTTAAAAAGTATGGAGGCTAAGACACACCCCTGCTTCACCTTGTTGTTAATGTTAAAGGTGTTTCACTTGTTTTTATACACTACAGTTGCCCTCATACTCAGCCCCTCATCACTACAAACCACATAACTGCTGGACCAAGTAACACAGATTGCAGCTTCCAAGATTCAGTCATCTGCACCTCTACCAACTTCATGTACACCATCACCTGTTTACAGTGCCTGTCTGCTGTCTACATTGCACAGATGGGGCAATCCCTTCCTGTAAGAATGAACAAACATGGATCTGACATCAGTTCCAGGACGACACACAAGCTTGTGGCAGAACACTAACTTCCCTTGATATCCCACCCCTGACCTCAGGGTAGCTGTCCTTAAACAACAGAACTTAAAAAAAACAAAAACAAAAAACCCCACCTTGAATGCAAAATTGTAGAACAAGAAGTCAACCACAGACTCACTGGTGGCAAGCATGATCTAAACCAGGACTATGAATTTTTATCCCATTACCTGGATTAGCTTTTGAGACCCTTGCTCCTCTGGGTTTTGTACTTAAAACACTCCTTGTATTTCATAGACTGCTCCCCAACATCTGATGAAGTGAGCTCAAGTTTATAAAAGCTTATGCATATCTGGTTTAGTTGGTCTATAAAAGGTGCATCTGTACTTTGCCTTTCAGCTAACATGGCTAACAACCTCTCTCTATCCAAATTCAGTAGTCAAGATAAAAACCATGGCTTTCACCTCTCTACACGTAGTTTCGCCATCTATACAATGACAATAAAAGTTCCTCTCTCACGCTTTGTTTATTGAGTATGGAAGGTTTTTGACACAAGGGCCATGTCTATAATCCTGGGACCCCTAATCTCACAATTGGCAATGCTAGATACAAGCATATTACAAATATTATAAAAAAACTACTGAATGTGCTTCATGTGATGGACAGAAGCAAGGAAAGATTGGTCTGTGAACATACACCAGAGGAAGAGTTTACATGTCACGTTATTTTTCTCAGTATGTATTAAAGAAAAAAACCCATATCCATTTAGTTTTAGCCATTTGCTCCTCTTTATCATCTAACAACAAGGCTACTCTCCCAGAAATTTCGTTAAAGTGGGGGGACTGGGAGGGATGGGGGACGCTTTAGTTTCAATTTCTCAACTGTGAAGTATCAGAGAATTGCAGGGTTGGAAGGAACCTCAAGGATCAACTAATTCAAGGATATTCTGTACCAAAATTATCTCTGCATTTGACTGCATGCTAGCTGTTTGTTGCAAGAGTGGTAATTCTGAATATCAGGACTATTATTCAGGGGCCAACTGCCTCCCTTTGCCTGCAGACTGCACACTGAAACAATACCTTCAAGAGAATCATCTACCTACACTGTTTAGAAAACTCTTCCAGATAAAGCTTTGAATAAACTTTGCTAATAAAAGGACTTGATCCTTTATCTGCCTGCACGCCAAAAATCTCAACTCCCCTAGTGGGAGATCACTTTCAGCTGGGGTCCAAAAGGTAGAAGAATTTGGGGGCAAGTTCTTGGGTCTGTCATTCATTATATAGTGCATTTTTTAGATGAAGTCAGGTTCCTCAAACCAGCTTACTTTTTCAAAGAGGTCTTTAGACATTACAGTCAAAATAAAGCCTGGCACCTAGACAGTGTAGGAGTCACCAAGTATGGTAGTCATTTTAATTCTTTTTTTTTTTTTTTTAATATAGTAAATCAATGAAAAATTTGATAAAACCAAGGGATTGTAGCACTTTGGAAAATATAGTTCTATTGAGCAGCCCAGTGATGTAGCAACTAAACTTATCTGGTGTGCTCCTTGTAGTCGGGGGGGGGGGGTGTTTTCCTAAGCCATCTCTGCTGATAAGAGGTCAAACAGAAAATGATAATTGTAAAACTATTGTTTACCCAATAACTAAACCAGCTGGCTAACCAAAAGGCTATGTAAAGGAAGGACCATTTTGCACTACAAAGCTGGTTTGAAGTAAGCATAGTGAGCAAAAGGATAAATCCAGTATGGTAGCAGAGATGTAAGGGAGGCAGTTCACTATGACAACTGCATAAATGGTGCAGGTAAATGTGAATTAAGCCACTTGATTGGAGAGACTGTATTGGATTTGGAAAGGAAAAGAAAAAAAATGTATAGGTCAAACAGCTTATGTGGTTCTCTCCATTCTCAGCAGATTCAGCTGCAGAGAATGCAAAAATATAACTCTGGAGAGAGGTGGGTTGTGGTAGAAGATACAATCACTCACACCAATGCTAGGGGGAGGGAAAATATGGCCAGTGCTCCTTCGCACACCAGCTACAGAATAAGCCCCTGAAGGCTCCTAAACCAGTGAAGTTAATGCACCCAGTAGGTTGTACAGCTAGCTTAGGACAGTGCAAGTGCTTTATGCCCTTTGGGGAAGACACCTACTCCTAAACCTTTCCTGAAATATGCTGCACATCAGCTGCATCTGGCCTTCACTAGACCACATCATAGAGCTATTTTACATGTACATCTTGCCAAATCCAAAACAAATTTAGTAAACCTAATGATTTGTTTTTAAAATGTACTTGTACCATGACTCTACAGAAGCCTCTCCCAGCATAATCCTTTCACCAAGCACTCAATAAACTTGAGTTCTTTTGTACATAATACATTTTAGGCTTTAGTTGCCTTCTGGTTTCTGATAGTCTAGAGTACACTCTAGGTAAGCTTCTTAGCAAACATATGGACTAGAAACTCTCTCTTCAAGGCAACCTGAAATTCACTTGATTTCAGGACTTGAAGCACTGGCCTCAAACTTTACACTTTATTGAATCAAGGACATGGTGACCAAAAAGAAAAACCAGTTCTAGTTACAAGTTACAGGCTGTACTTGCTTCCTTTGAATTCCAGGTTGCATGTGAATAGGGCATAACCAATCTATATGGTCAGAAACAAAACATTTGAAGAAAGCTGAGGTTTAAAAATACTCAAGATACTCAATTCAGTGAGCTGGCTAGTCATACAATATGGTGCTGGCTCTTCCTTTCCCACCTGACACTAATTCTACAGCTGCAGAAGCAAGCCCAGAGGACTGAGAATAAAATTGGAAACAAGGATAAACTCAGGTTAATTCACTCTATTACACAAGGACCAGTGAGGAAATGGGAGTAAATAGGCTAGAGACAGGCACTGGAAAAGAAAATCCCAGAACAGGTACTCTCCTTCTCAACATACTATTTTGCATTTAGAAGACAGGGTACAAATGCACTTTACAGACTAACTGAATTAGAGATCAGTAAGCTTTCATGAGCAAAAGCTCACTTCATCAGATACCATCTTGGCAGCCCACTTCATTTGGCCAAGCATGGTGCTGTCCATGAGCAAAGACAGATAATTAACCGTTACAGTCTGAAAGTCAGGAATCTGATTACATAAGTTCTTGTTCACAAAAGCTTATGCATCTCCAACAGTTGGTCTATAACAGGGAATTCAAACTCTGGCTCACAGGCCAACTGTGGCACAAGGAGCCAAAGGAATCCAGCCTACAGGGCTTCCCATGGATCACAAAATTTGTCAGCAAGGGAGTGGTGGCAATAAATATGGTTGGGGGTCAGGCTGCACTCCCTCCTCTATGCACAGGTTGGAGTCAAGATACACACTCCTCCACATGGCCAGATGGAGCCCTGTCATGACTGCCCCATGCCAGATCGAGGTCTTAGCTGGATGCAGCCCATGGATAGCTTGGGCACTGCCTATCTGGCTCACTGGCCAACAAGCGTGAGCACCACTGGTCTATAAGATGCATTTCTACCCTGCCCAACTTTAGACTACACAAAGCTCTATTCTGCCTTTACTTCCCTACATATGAAATTATTTTACTTGCTAGGAGATCACTGGACAATTGTGCTCCATACAATTGTAAGCAGGTATAACACCACATAGAATGGGTCCTCCCTTCTGTCAAAGAATGCAGCTCTGCTCCAGCTACCAGACATACCAGACTTTTCCTGTTAATTTAACTTTTCAGTGCCATCTAGCTGCCATTTGTGTATTGAGTTTTGGCTTTACTTCAAAGACAGTCAAGTGAAGAGTCGCTGTTAAATTACAACAGTACAAATGTAAGAGGACATTGAAAAATTTTGCCACCTTGTTAGCAAAATTCCATGTTTGGCAATAAAGTTATTGAGTCTACAACTTCTTACATGGCAGTGCCAAACCAGATTAAAGCGTCAGAAGGGAGTTTTTGTTAAAATGGTTGCCACAGTGTATATGTGCATACATGATGTCCTACACAGAAAAACAGTATAAGTTGGGTAAGTCCAGCATTAAATACAGAAATTTTAAATCATTACAACTCCTGGGATTTACATCAATGTCCTTTTCTTAACATTAATACAGTTACTACTGACAAAAACAAAACAAAACAAACTTCTAAACATGCAAGATTTTTGTGCACAGAAATAGCTGTACATAGAACAGATAAATGCATACAAAATGTATTGCATGCGTTTTTAAACATTTGACGGGAAACATAAAACCAGACTGGCAGAAACAAATATTGCGTTTTCATTCCATTCTTTTACAAGATATAGATTACAGACGATTAGACTGCATAGCCTATCCAGTAATTATATTTACGAATTAATGTACAAAGGCTCAATTACATCTTAATATCTCTGAAGCAGGAATCAGACCTTCTTGTTTTTATAGGACAAAAGGCCCGAATTCTGATTTGGGCCCGTCACGGCAATACTAAACAATCAAAAACTGAATTACTAACAACATTATGAATGAACTGAACTGGACATTTGTGGGTGTATGTGGGGGGAAGAAGTTCCATAAACCAGCCTAATGTTGAGTGGGAGAGCTAAAACTTAAATGTTGCATCTAAGGGCCTGGTTTAATGGGTAAAAAAAAATGGGAGTTTATTTTCAATCATGTTTTCAAACATGTGAAAAGCACCACATACAAGTTAATGTATTAACAGATTGGGCCCTCTTGCCTTTACAAACAGTTAATTCAACCTAAGTTAACTTAAACACACAGCATACGTACCACCTATTCTCCTCCCCAAGACAGAGTCAAAGAAGGAAAAAAAGGAAATGAGAGGTAGCAATAATGACATGCTAAAAAAAAAAAAAAAGTCCAAGCATTCAGAAGAAAAGTAGTGCCGCAGGGAGCCAGAAGAGCATCTCCCCCAAATAGTTTATTAGTAACTTTAATAGTAATAATAAAAAGACTGAAGTGGAAGTTAGTCCACCCACAGCACACACGTGTGAAATGCAAGTCATATCCTTCATATGAAAGGTCCAAATGTTATATTACTTTTAAGTGACTAAACAAGTGGTACACAGGATTCTACCTGAAAAATGAAGCAAGTTAGAGAATCTGAAGTCTTCAAGTCTTTCTAAAGCAAGCAACAGGTAGAGCATTTCTATATATAGGAGTAATGCGATACATAACACTTGTGTACAGTAGTTGTTCATCTGTGAATCTCAACAAGAATTTCAGTTGTCCTGGAAGTAACATCCTTGCATCATGGAGGAGTTTAATGAGAGTGTAATTTACAAACTGATTTGCAAAGCCAATAACAGAACACAGGTTTCTAGACCTCCAGCTCTCTGATCAATCTTCTATAGGGATCTATATAATAACCCACTACAGCCTCTTGCAGCAATAATATATTTTTCCTGCAGTTTGAGCTGGCTTAACTAAAATGCAAAAAAAAAAAAAAAATAGCAGGAAAGGGTGCAGTAAGGGAACCAAAACACAAGAGAGAAAGCAGAAGGGAGGAGACAAATACTGAGAGTGAGGCCTAGGAACAGGGGCTGGATTTAAGCTCAATTTTGTGCAGGTGTTCATGCCAAGAATTAGAAGCCAAAGTTCAAGAACTAAAAGAATGGACTAAAAGTCTTACTATAAAATAAAAAGTTGTTTGTTGAAAGTCTCTGTTTAGTTGCAAGTGCAAGACTTTTTTTTAAAATCTGTGTTATGAAAGTTTAGAAACATTTGGCTTGCATTTTAACTGAAAAAATATATATCGTGGAAAACCAAATATAAAATTTCCCTTAGTAACAAACATGGCTGTTTTAGAACAATAAAATGACAATTTCACTTTATAATAACATTAAATTAAAAAAGTAAAGTTCTTAAAGATAGAGCATAAGGATAATATTAACGGATGATGGTTGTATAAAAGTAACAACAACAAAAAAACCCAATATGGAACAGTTTAGTCAGTTCTTCATTAGGATAAAAATATAGCTAAAGAAAGGCAAGTTCTTTTTTACTGAAGAAACAGTCTTTCCCTTTGAAGTCAAGTCATGCTGTTGGTATTTCTTTTAAAGTTTGTTTCTACCAGTGAATATTTCTGTTTTATGCACGAGGGAAAAACAGACTGGAAAATAGTGGGTCCTGCTTTGAGCAGTGGGTTGGACTAAGTGATCTCCTGAGGTCCTTTCCAACCCTCATTTTCTATGATAATTACTCATTTTCAATATTGCTTGGAATATTGTTCTACTTTTTTGCAGAACTTCATCTATTACCCTAGAATTTTCTCTTCATGCTCTTCAGTTCAATTCATGCTCACTTGCACACACATACCACCCATTCAATAAGACTAATTAAACTAGAGATAATCCTAACAATATTCATTTTTTCCAAATAGTTACACAAATTTTAGTAATCTACCGTGTGACCTGTGAAGTTCTGTGCAAGTTCCTCACAGAGTTGCGCCGATACACTGGTCCAATATTGGACTGGTACCGATATAAAGAAAATTTGTTGCATCAGATATTGACCCCATGAGGCCAATAATATGGCCAATAAACGCCTGTGCTGTGCACAGCCACAGTGCAGCACTCAGGCAGTGAGGAGCAGAGCCAGCAGTGTGGAGAGTTGCCTTCAGCTAGTCAGTCCCTTGTGGTAGAAGGGGAGCAGGGAGGGAAGAGGTGTAGGGGGGCAGATCAGGTGGTGGCAAGGGAGGGGGGCAGGGGCAGGTGCTGCTCGGGCAGGGCAGGTGCAGGGGTGGCTGCTGCTGCTGCTTGCACCCCGGGAGGGTGGGGGGGAGGATGCACGTGCCCCCAGATCTGCATGGGGCAGGGTGGGCTATGACCAGGGCTGCACGAGGCCCTTCTTGCCAGGGACTGAACTTGGAGTGGGTGCCAGAGGCATGGGGAGGATGTTGCATACACCCCAAATTTTGCCACTGTTTTGCTCCCAGCACTGCCACTGCTGCCTGGTGCAGCCCCAACTCTTCCCGGCACATGGGTAAATTTGGGGTCTTGAGCCGGGGCTGCACTGGGTGCCTGGTGGTGGTGAAATCTGGGGTGGATGTAGCATTCTCCTAGTGCCGCTGGTGCCTGCTCCAAGCCCAGCCCCTGCCAAGAAGAGCCCCATGCAGCCGCGGCTGCAGCCTGCCCCTACAGATCCAGGAAGCACACCACCCCCCCAGTGCCCTCCTGGGGTGCAAGCAGCAGCAGGAGCCACCTCCCCCACAACAAGCCTCAGCTCTGGCCCCCCTTCCCCTGCCCCAACTGGGCACCTGCCCCCTCCCTCACCGTGCGCCCGGGGGGGGGGGGGGGGGGGCTTGAATTGCCCCTTCCCTCCCACCATACCGTGTTTACCAGCTGGAGGCAGCTGTATCAGAAATTGGATTGGTATTGACTAATATGCCTCCTTAAATATCGGTATCGGCCCCAAAAATATCTATGGGTGCATCCCTAATTCCTCATTTACTAAAATTCACAAATGTATTAGTAGACCATGGTCCTGTTATAGTATACTCCTGCATCTTTCCATAGAGCCAACTTGCATCCATCCTAGAGTCCGTTTAGCACCATACTTTAGGAGTGTTGCCGAGGCTTGTGAGCAAGTGTAATGCAAGTGACAACTGCCACTAATCAAAAACAAAACATTCTAATAGATGCTTTTAAAGCTTTTTCCTTCTTTTAACAAAAGTATTACAGTACAAAATTTGTACTAAAGCAGGTCCCACACGATAAGTGAAGTAGAATGCCTAAGTCAGTATTCTCAATCGGGGTCATGCGACACCCTGGGGTTCTGTAAGATGTTTTCAGGGGTAGCATGGTATGCATGCCATGCAACGTTAGTACTATTAGGTGCTCAAATACAATTCACAAAGTAAACCCAATGGATTTCAAAGAAGAATTTATATTGTTAAAAAAATGTTTTACCCACTGTCATCTTTGAGTTGTTTGCAATAAAAAAAAAATTACTGTATTTTTTTCCCTTGATTTAAAAAAAAAAAAAAATCAAGTGAAAGTTAAAAGCCGGCATTTTCTGAGGTGCACCTTGAATGTAATTAGGTTGACAACCACTGGCCTAAACTTCAGAGACCTAATGCACGACCTGTGCACCCCAATCTATCTAGATATCTGTTCCCTTTCTATCTGTTGTATCTTGGGTTCCTATAAAACGTGTACAACTCCATCACAGTTCAAGTGGCAGCCCCTAACTATAAAATAGTGATCACAAGAGATCAGTGATGGACCCTAGTATTCGGAAATGCAAAGAACCAAAGTTTTACTAAACAGATGGACTACATAGGGGAAAGAGAACCCAGTTAAATCACGGCTCTCAGCTGCATGTCATAAGTAGTAACAGTACAACTTAAATATTTATCCACATGCTACAGTACAGCTACTCCTCGCATAATGTCATAGTTACGTTCTTGAAAAATGTGACTAGGTAAAACGATGTTAAGAGTATCCAATGATGTTACAATAGTTACCTACTAGCAGGCGGGAACCAAACAATGTTATAACCGAACATTGCGTGACTTTAAATGAGCGTGCGCTCTAACAGATCAGTGATGTAACAGCGAAACAACATTAACTGGGGCGGCATTCAGTGAGGAGTACCTACCTGTATTTTGTTTAACGAAGTTAATAAAATGAATCAAACAGTGATGTTATACAGCAGTTCTCCCACTTGGGCACTTAAATCGATCTAGAAACAGTATAACATTAGGTATCCCAGTATCCCCCATATTTAATTCAAGGAAGAAGGCATGACAAATTGTGAAATAAGCTACCTTAATGTCTAGTGCATAATTCTATGTAGCACATTTCCAGGCCATAAGCTAAGATATTCCATGCATAGAATAGAGACAGTTTCTTAAGTTTATTAGAGGGGTGTCTAACCTTTTTGAATGTGGGGCCAGATCACAAACTTTTTATCACCCAGTGGGCTCGCGAGCCATATTCAAAGACCTCACAGGAAGTGGTATCACATCAGGAAGTGATGTCACGTGACCCTTGCTACCAATGAAGTTGCAGGAAGTGACAATGAAATGTGGTTTAAAATCCAAAATAAAAACAATATAAAAGCGACAATGAAATAATACCAAACACTTGACTAAAATAAACACTTAGGTTACAGCAGCAAGCTATTTTGGCATTCCTCCCTTGTTGGCCTGGCAGCTTTGAAGAGAAATGGGCCAGACCTTGGGTGCTGCTTGGTGCCCCAGCCACATTTGCCCAAACCCATCCTCCCAGACACTCACTGCTTGGAAAGAAACAGGTGGGAATCAAGGGCTCAGCAGGCCATACAACCCCCTTCTGGCTGCCTTGGCCTGAGTTCCTCAGAGTTTTGTATCCTATTATTATTTTTTAAAGGTGGAAGTGGCTAAGACCTCTTGCCCATACCACACAAGGCATCTGAGACAGAAGGGTACCCGTTCTGCTGCCCTGGTGGCTGTGGACACTGCCTTGGAGGGGGAGGCAAAAGGTCAGGGATGCCCCTGGCTTGCCTGCATTGTTCTCTAGCCTCCTCCAGCTGACTCCTCCCTAGTGCAACCTTGTACTAAATTTTTATTTTTTAGTTTTTGGGCCCCTGTGCCCCCTTGGCCATGTCCGTACAGGCTGGGAGAGAGATGGCCTCCACCCACAGTGTTTGGTGGCTCTGGGCCAGGGGTGAAGCTGCAAGGCAGCCGAGTTGGTACAGGGCAGCCCACGGCCCTGTGTAGGCAGAGCTGTCTGCTTGGGGGCAGCTGGAGGGGTTTAGTTTTCTCTTCCTGGATACAAGCCTGGCTCAGGTGGCCGTTGATCAATGGCAGCTGGCAGGCTCCGGGGCTGGGGGCTGTTAGCTGGAGCCTAGCTGCCCAGGCCTTTCAGCAGCACATAGCGCTTTTGGCCTCATGGCTGCAAGGAGCAGCCAGGACTGGAAGCAGCTGGTGGCGCGGGGCAGGGCAGGGCAGGAGTGTGGTGGTCCAAGGGCCCCCGGCCCCAACTGCAGCAGCCAGCTCCTGCCCCAGGCTGAGGCGAAGCCGCCAGAGGAGGCAGTGGCAGGTCCTGCCTGGGCTGTGCAGCGCTGTGCTCTTCCCCCCGGCTCTAATCCGGCAATGGCAGCAGGCACCGCAGCCGCTGCCCCACATACTGACACTGGCACTGCGCGACCCTTCTGCAGCTGGGAGCCAGGTAGCACTGCGCTGCTCCCTGCGCAGAGCGCCTCCGGGCCAGGCTCCCCCTGCCTCCCGCCTAGCCCGGCTCCGGCAACCGCGTGCCTCGCAGCCCTGGCCCGGCCCCAAGGCACCCCCAGCTCCATGCTGGGCCTTACCCGGTGCCTCCGTCCACCACTCACGCGGGCAGGGCACGGGCCATGCTGCAGCTCCCCCAGCCACGTGCTGGGGGCCAGGAGTGGAGCCAGAGAAGTTGTAGGCGCTGCCTAGCTCGTCCAGTCAGGCGCGGCTGGGGCAGCCCCGCGTTGCACAGCCCTTGTGGCAGCGGCAGGGAGACCTGGCTCATGTGATGAGCCTGGCCCCATGGGGGTAAGCAGCTCTACTCCCCTTGCTGCCGGCTGGGGCCTGCGGGCCAGTCCTGCCCACCTTGCCTCGCTCCTGCCCCACTGCCGTAGCGTGCAGAGCAGGAGCCAGGACTCCTCACCTGTCCCGAGCGAGGGACCTCGGGCCAGAGAAAATGGCTTGGTGAGCCACATGTTAGACAAACTTGGTTTATAACAACCAACTGGTTGTGCTTGCAGGGCGTGCAAATACATGGTTGCCAAAAATAGTTCTTCACTCAGACATACAGATTCAAATGAAAAGGCATCACGTTGATTAACAAAAGAACTGCTACAGCAAAGGATTGTGAAGAGTCTAAGGTACGTACGTATATGGAGGAAGCAAGAACTGCTTAGGGAATGCAGGGAAATAAGTCCAGATAAGTTTTAAATAGTGTGGCTCCTGGCACTGAAGCTGTGAAGTGCTATGTATTCATGTACTAGGCAAGGGTAGAGTTACAAGAATTTGATAAATTCACTTAATTATTTTTCATCCCTGAGCTTTGAAACAACTTCCAATAGTTTTAATAAATCAAAGGTTTCACTATTATAATTTTATTATAGAAACCCTAATGGGCTGGACTGTGTACAAATATACATAGCCTAGTAGAAAATGTATGATTTGAAAACAAAAGTGGTGCCAAGGAACCTGGAAGAGGAAAAAGGGTGACAATTAAAAACCATATCTACCTGAATCCAAGAGGGTCTCAAATTTAAGATGCCCCCCAATATTTAATTCTATATATGGAAAAAGTTACAGATGCGCTATGATTTCCCATGTCCAGAATTTAATTATCAGACAGTTGTCTTAAATTTACACCCCTCCCTGCAACCCCACTGCTGTAGCAAGAAGTGGCAGGCGATCAGGTGGCAAAGGGAGGACAGGAAGCCTGATCCTTGTCCCCTGTCCTTCCCCTAGTGCCTGTGCCCCTATCACGGGGCTGCTGGAGCTGCTGCTGCTAGTGTCTAGCCAGGCAGGGGCCAGTCACCGTGTTCTCTGTGCCCAAGGCCAGAGTAGGGCCACAGCTGCAACTAGGGGCAAGTGACTGGGGAAGCAAGTGGCAGGGGGAAAACAGCTGCAGCTGCAAACCTGACCCCAGCCTCAAGCCTGAGTTAGGGCTAGGGTTGGAGCTGCAGTAACAGCTTGCCCCTCTGCCTTGTACTCAAACCCAAGACAAGACCCACCCCCCACGTTTAATGGGGGGGTGGAAAAGCCTTGTGATGGGTTTGAGTAAATATGGTATATTCCTTAGTATAGCACATGATACTTCTCAAAAGCAGTCTCATGTGCCCTTCTCTGTTTCCGTAAGAAGGAAAGCTGGCTTGAATGTGGGATCAAGATAACAGATACTAGTACATGTGTGCATTTTCCCCTGCCTGTCCAGTTTTGGAGCTCCTGTACTCTGTAACAGCTTATACAAGTTTGATACATTTCACCCAAGAACAAACACTGCACTAGGTCTAGCTCCAGTACTTCTCTACACCAGATGTTGAAGAGTGGCCTTCAGAAATCAATGTCTAACATTGCTATTGCCTCCTTTTCTAACAAAGTATAGCTGCTGCAGTTGGCAGTTATTACAGCTACAGCTCAAAGTTTCCTCCTGTCATTAGTCACAAGTCCAGGTAAAAATATTTCGATAGGTAGTCATCCCTCTTTTGTGTCATAGTAATTCTGTTCAAGGGCTAATTATATTTCCAAATAAACAGCTGAATTATCTAGTCTTTTGACATAACTTAGTTTATTGATAACACATTACTAAACATGTCAAGAATGTTACCACCATGTTCTTTTTTTAAATGCTTATGTGAGGTTTCCATACACAATGCAGTTTCAATGATCTGAATTAAATGAGGACCAAAACTGGTTCATTTAAAAAAAAAAATTAATATGCACTTCATTACCCAAGCAATTAGATGAATATGCTCCAGCTTCATACTCCTAAGCAAATTTGGTAACAGATTTGCCATGTTTTAAAATTTGCTGATTATTTCAATTGTTTTTCCATAATTGTTAAGACAGTTCTTTCCTCTTGCTTTTAGTCACCATTGCTGCCACTTGCACCACAAACCATGTAGGCTGGCAACACGTCCAATTTTCTGAACGGTTCAGAAAATTGAAGCTCTACTGTATTATATTTTCAGCTGAGATGTAAAAGCATAATTATTTACCAGTGGGGATTTTTAGAGATCCCATATCACTACTAGGGCAGATACAAAAAGTCTACATGTCCTTAAAACAGGAAAGCGATTTTATTTGTTACACATTTTGTATGCTCAAATTCTCCCGTAGATTCAGCTAAATAGATCATTTTACTTTCACCTGAAGAAAAAGCATACTTTGTAGAATGCCTGATGCACTTCCACTCCAGAAGCAACCACAATTCAGCTATGGAACAGGGATTTCCCTAAACAGTTTTAAGCACTTTTCACATGAAAGGCCTTCTCTCTGGAACTACTGTAGTGTAGAGCTATTACACAACTATTATCTAGTGACGTTGGCATTAGCAAGCTAAAGGGAGGAAACAGGAAGGATATAAATATAATTTTGCATTCCTTTCTACTTCACTTGCATCAGAGAAAATTGCCAGTGTCCACAGAGCTGGAACAAAATCTCTGAGCTGCCACTCCAGCGGCCATCATAAAATGATATGCCTGCATTTTATGCCTCTGTTCTTTTAGAGGCTTAAGAACTGACAGAAGATGAAAATACACTCAGGCCCAAATCTGCAAAAGGTATTTAGGCATTTAACTTCCACTGATTTCACAACTGTAACTGTATTATAATTTGTATCATTTCAGCAGGACTAAGGTGCTTAAATACCTTTGTGGACCTGGGTCTCAATCTCTTTCTTCCTTTCCTCTTTTTTACATCTAACATCAGATAGATTTTATCTTAGCATAAACATGGCTGAGACTTCAAAATGTCATTCAGAAAAAACTTAAAGGAACATGTGAAATAAAACAACTATTTTTACAGTTTTTTTTTCTGATTAGACATAATCCTCCCGCCCCCCCCCCAAAAAAAAAAAGCAGAAAGAAAAGGAAAAAGCAAGCAATGTACCACACAACAGAAAGGAAGTTTCTGGGGTAGGGGAGATAATAAGTAGCAGTAAGCATTCCACATGCTATCTAAACTAACAACAGTTAACGCTACTGATATAAGGTTCTCTCAAACTGTTTATAATTCTGTGACAAGAAAGATTTCATTCTCTTCTCAAAATATTTTGCAAGAAAATCCTCAAGAATGAAAGTATACTTGAAACTGTCTTATAATCAGTCCATCCTCAAAATTTGTGACACTTGGTAAAATCACCTTAAATAACATATAAAAAGCAAAATAAAACAGTGATCCACGTTAATACTGAAGAACGCAAGCAAAAACTGCCTAAGCACAATATGGATGTGTCAGTAAAACAGCTCTAAAATGGGCTTCTTTGTCTATGAATTAGACTGTCTTTTTAAGAGATCTTAAATTTTAAGCCAGACATCATCAAATTTAAGCACTCCACAATGAAGGGGGCAGGGCTGGTGGTGGATGAGGGTGGAATGAAGGGGGTAGGGCTGGCAGTGGAGGAAGAGGAAAGGAAAAGCAAGAGAGATGGACAGAGAGAACATGGACAGAAGCCTGCAAAGGCAAATAAACCAGAACCGCATGATACTTTGCATATAAAAGCATGATATCAGCACAAATTTACTTTGCACAGCACTTTGCATAGCACCTTTCAGGCCTTAAAAAAATCCAAACTTGAAAATTCACTGACATTACAGATGCAAGGGGCCTATTTAAACAGTCCAGCTCCTACCTCCTGCTCCCCCCACCCCCACACACTTAACCAGCGCAGGATCAAATCCTTACAGCAGCGAACAGACGGATTGAATTCATACAGAATAGATTCGAAATGATGCTCCCATTGCATGGGGGGATGGGATGGGGACACAGGGGAGAACAGGGACAATCCCCAGTTTCAGCAAATGTCACCGCTAACAACCTTCAACAAATTTCATTCACTTTCCTGGTGACATCGGGGACCAGATACGCAATTCACTTCTTCGCACCCTTCAGAGGGCATTTCACCCCCTGCCCCTCCCCCTGTCACACCCTTGTGTCTCAGCAACACCCGAGCTACGTAGCTACCTGAACCCCAGCCCCTCGATTCATCCATCTCCCCTCACCCCCTCCAGCTCATCTCCATCTTTGGAGAATCAGGAGCCGGGGAACCATATTCCACCCCATCCCCCACCCCCCCAATCCCTCCATCTCTGAACAACGCCATGCAGATCGCTCCTCACCCGCAGCCCAGCCCCAAATCACAGCCTCACGCCCCCTTTCCCCCCAAGCAGCCCCTCATATCTCTCCCTCCTGACTCAGCTGCTGCTCAAGGGCCTGCACCCCATCCCCGCCCCCCGGGGGATGCAGATGCCCACCCCTGAGGGGAGCATCCAGCCTGCCTGGCACCAGCCCCAACATTTGGGGTGGGGAGTGGGGACCCCCCTGCCTCACCAACCTGGGGGCCACAATGCAGGGCTGGGAGCCCCTGAGGGCGGCCCAGGCCCGGCACCCACCTTGAGAGTGGGATACTCCTGCACCTTCAAAGTCATTGAGAGCTGAGCAGCTGATTCCTGCACCGCCATCTTGGATTGGGCACCCGCCGCCTCCTCCCCCCCGCCCGCGCGGAGCGACCTACCGCGCGCGGGGCATGATGGGCAGCAAAGACTTCCTTTCGCCCCGCCCCTCTCCTCCCTAAGGGGGACGGCCTGAACCACGGCCTGCTCCCGCCCCCCCCCCCCCCCAACAGCTTCATGGTACGCTCCACTAGAACACTTGGTAGAAAGGGAGAACCTTCCACCAATCATCGAGCCCCTTCCGTCGAGGAAGTGGCCCACTGTCAAAGGGCAGCGGATTGGAGGAGGGAGGAGAAAGGGCCACAACTGCCTAGCAAATGAAAGAGATCAACGCGCGCTCACGGGCGGGCCTCGCTGACTTGACGGACACGTCGCCACCCAATCGTTTAACAGCGCCTGGTCTCCGAGCCAATCAGAACCGCCCCTCTCCTCAGGGGGCGGGCCCGAAAAGTAAATTTTTCTGGCCACCGTTTTAATGACCCCCCAAGGTGTCCGTGGTGGGAGGGCGGGTCAGAGGTGGGAGCCTGGAGGAGGGGGCGGGCGTGCACTTTGAGTGACACGCCTACTGACCAATGCTTGGACAGAGCTCGCTGATGAACACAGCGCGGAGCCAATGGGAGCTCAGCGTGGCGCGTGGAGGGGGGCGGGTGGAGTCGCTGCGGTCGCTGGCCGGAGCGGGGCTGTGCGGGTGGAGGGGGGGAGGGGGCCGGTGCCCAGTAAGTTCCGCGGGGAGGAGAGAGGGAGTGAGGCGTGAGGCGGCGGGAAGAGGTTTAAATAGCGGAGACAGAGTGAGTCCCCGACCCCCGGCTCCTCCGCCCCGGGACACCTGTGGCTGCCTCCGTGCGCGAGCGGGCTGGGGGGGGGCCCGGGCGGCCTGCCAGCGGGGCAGGCCGGGGCAGGGCTCCCCGAGGCGGCGGCGGCTCCTTCACAGGGCCTGGGTTTGCTTGGGGAGGGAGGAGCAAAAAAAAAAAGCACCCTGCAGGCCCCTGGCTGGATTGGGTCGGGGCCCTGGGGCCCAGATCGGGCCCATCCCTGGGCTGACAGGTTGAGCACCGCTGGACTAGCCAAATCTGAAGCACCTAAGCTCAGCTTGCAAAAGTTTGTGTGTCCCCTGTGCTGAGTCGAGAGCAGCATGTCGCGACCCAAAAGCGGGGCGCAAGAATAGACTAACAAACTTTAAAAACGGACCAGTGAACTTTTTTTTTTTTAATTTTAAATGTGGGTTCTTTCAAGGAGAAAAACTTGGGAAAACACAGGCTTTTCCTTTGCAGAATGGCACATGGCAAGGGGCTCCTTGTGCACCCCCCTGTCCCATGTGCTGTGGTGCTGGAGTGAGGGCCACTGGGTCAGGATGGGCCATTGGTGTTTACAGATGGGTCCTGGGACCAAAAAAAGGTTGAGAACCACTGGTGTAGAACGGGTTGTCAGCTGGGGGTACATGTCCCCCATGGGGTACTCTGAAAGGTCCCAGGGAGCACTGCCACCACAACTGGGGTAATATGATCCCAGCACTTGTTCCTGCCGAGGACAGGACTTGACAAACTGTTCAGGTCCCTTCCGACTCTAGAAACTATGAAACCCTGTGCCGTTGCCTCAGGAGCAGGGCCGGGGCAGGAGGAGAGCAGGCCCCTGCTCTGTCTGACTGCTTGACACCCCCCGCACTCTGCACTTATTAAAAAAGGTGCTGCTGAAGGTACACATATTAAAAAAGGCTGAAAATCCCTGGTCTAGAAGGCATATCTCTAGCCTGCCTTCTGCATGACTTCAGACTAGCACCTGCAAAGTTTGTTTAAAAACATGACCTGTGCTTAAACCTAGTGCGGAGCCTAGAATTTGACCACAGCCAGCTGACCTGTTTCTAAACGTGATTTGTCCTGTTGGCATCAGGAGCAAAGTCTTTGTTTTAAATTTGTTATTAGTTATAAAAACATAGTCGTGAGCTGTACCTGTAGTTTTGTGTTCAGCCACCTTGTTTTCCTTGTCTACACAAGAGCTAAGAGCAAGAGCCTACACCTGGATTTATGTGGGTTGAAGTTGATTGACTTGATTGAGGCTCCATGGGGTTTGCTTGGGCTGTTCAGTTTTGAGGGCTGGAGTCTTAGTTGGGTGAGTGGTATGCTACAAATCTTTGCATCACTGTGTTTCCCTATTCTATTCTCTCGCACGCATACAACTTGCAAGATATGTTTAAGGGGCAATTAAATAGACATGCTGGATTACATACATGTACTAGTCATGCTAATGACATGAACTATGAAAATAGCAAAGGATACATTACAACAAAATGTCTGTCGGGCTCAGGTGTGAAATCTACAGCTATTACCATTAGATATACGTAACCTTATATGTAATTAATTTAGCTATGTATATTTACATATATCCAAGAATCTCAATTTACCATAGTTTTTTGTAACTGATAGGCTTGATAGTTATCTTTAGTATTGTTCCAACTGACACAGCATATCACAAATAGAAAACAATCAGGTGGATATGGTTATGTGGTCAAAAAGAGGCTGTCTTTGACCTGTAGAGCTGTGGGTGAACATTTGTCAGAAATGAGTAGCCAAAGTTGAAGGTATTTGCTTAATGGAACAGATGGCTGAGCCACCATCATGTCACAGAAAACAGCATGTATTCTTAGTTTAACACAAGAGGGAGCATGTCTAATCTTTAACCTTTAAATATTGCAACTTCAGAGAGGCAGCTTTAATTGTTCCATGCCAACTAATTTATGTTCTATGTTGCATGTATAAATATTGATACAGCCTGTGTATGCATTGTTGGCATATTTTCAGTTTAAGGTTGCAGCCATTAGTTTATCATGCAAGTATCGATGTAGAAAGTGTGTGGACAAGAACCACGTTAATAATTTAATATCAGAATTCTGAATGATGATAAAGAACACTGATCAGTAACTGCCTAATGAAATTAAGAACAGAATAAAAGTATTGTATACATTTGTGTACAGAAATAATATTATGGTTTAAAAGGCTATGGTTTTTGTTTCCAAATTTCTGCTGCTTAATCCACCCTCCCTGATCTAATTTAAAAGAGTTGAAATGCTTTCCATTTAATTAATAATTCAAAACAGATTAACTTTTTATATACAGTGGCCAATTTTTAAGTTGTATGATCATTTTGTGACACTTATAACAGCCAGGAAATGTAAACTTGGGGTAAATTAAGGTAGGAGTGTATGCCAGATCTTGTTTCTTTTTTCTTGTCCCCTAGTGGTGTGTGAGAGAGAAGAAATGTCAACTTCAATTTTGCATCTTCTGGTTTTGTCCAGTTCAAGTCACAACCTATTAATGTTTATCCTCTTCACATATTTTATTAATAAGAATTAACAATTAGTTGAAATTAAACCCTGCTGACATGATTCTGTAGGCCTACAGAACACCCTTACTTGTTTTAAACTTTTTTGTTTTACGTTTTGAAAGAGAGATTAATTTTTGGAGGAAGAAATGCCACATCCAATGCAAGTGCTTAATTGCTTTGGTTATATGTATAGCAAAGTGTAAATATTCTGTATATTATCTGCTGTAGTAATACAGAAACTTCATTTGTCTCCTTTGGGCAAGTAATTATATATTGAAAATGTGTATTGATGACCTTTTGCCTTCACTGGCATAAAATACACCATGAGATCAAAATTTTGGCAAGGTGGAAATTATATGAACAGTGTGAACAGTATTGTATATAATATACTGGATACATGGACTGTTTTTGAATAATTTGCCATTATGAAGTTAGGCATTAATAGTGCATGTGTGGCAAAGGAGTGATGGATGGCCTATGCTGATCATGAATGTTTTGTGGTGGATGATCAAGCAATCATTTGTTTCTGGAAGCTGAGAAATAATACTTTAAAGAAATAATTACTCTATATACATAGCTAGTAGAGTGTATGAATTGAATCTGTAGGTTGGTAAGAGAAGTTACACACGTATAACCTTTAGTGATACATTTATGTCTGTAATGTAATTTTTAATGAGATTAGGATTCTAAAATGAAAAGTAATGTTTTGGAATAAGGGTTTGGTAGGTAGCACAAGGATACCCAAGTGTCTAACTGAGGATATTCGGAGTGTCTGGTGGAGTCTCCGCTGGTGTATGCACATTTTGATAGCTTGCGAAATAGCAGAACATGTGTTTTAGCTTCCTTGGCCAGTACCGCCTTTGACCTGTCAGGACTTGAATTTGTATATCCTTTTTTTTTAATACTGGTATCTGGATAGAATTTAATGTTTGTTTTGGGATTGTGGTAGTTGAGCTTGTAACTGTGAACTGTTATGGGTTGGTTAGTTATGCACATATAACATGGTCAGATAAGTGGGCTTATTTAAACTAATTTCTGTGGGGAAATTATTCACACACTAAAAATCATCACCAGTTACATCCTTTACCCTGATTGGTCAAGGACTGAATAGAAGTAGAGACTGGCCTTCCCTGTTGCCTCTTAGAACAGCATTGTAAAGCAGCCATTGCAAATCAAACACAAATTCTGTTCACCCTCTTTGCCATGATGAGGAGGACATTTTACTTGCCTTTCAGGAGAACTACTTGCTCCTAGCCAGTGGGGTGAGTTGAATTTAACAAAGCTGCTTTAGAGGTTTAAACTGAGTTGCATTGATCTGCGCTGAACTCTCTGTGAATAGACAAGTTAATATCTCCTGGACCATTGAATTGGGATCTTCCAGGACAGCTACAACAACAACAGCAACATAAAATCACTTAAAAGTTATTGAAAAGTTTGTTGTGTATTTATACTACCTAGGTTTTCAAAAAATGATGTTCATGTGTTGTTATTATAGGGCCAGATTCCTACTGTAGACCAAATGCTAGCAAAGATTTCATTTAAAAAAAGAATATTGAAGTTGAAAGAGTGCAAACTACGGGTTGTTAAACTGACATAGTGCATAAACTTCTGTGTTCTTGTAACTTTTTGAATGGTTCAGAGATGTCTTAAAATGGAACAAGCGGTGGGGGGGTGGAAATCACCTGTGGGAATGTTTTAGCTGTGAAGAATGTGTTGGTGGCTGAGGTGTAACACCCCCTCCCCAAAACAGGGGTTTAGAAGGAAATGCTGACACAGCCCTGACTAGAGAGCAAGTCCTCTTGGTGCTGTTGTAATAATTGTCCAGACAATGCTTCCCTTCTTTCCTATGCCCTGCTTCACATCTCTCTAATTCCTTGTTGGTTTTTGGGTTTTTTTTTTTAACTTTCCCAAAAGTTTGCTATTATTTAAAGGCTGCCAAGTGCCTGGGGAGACCTGAGGAGTTCAGGTTGTGAGAGTAGCATGGACTTGTTAATCTCAGCCTGATCTTGTCAGTAACAGCAGAGCAGAGGGAGAGGGAGAGCAACTCCGGCTGGGGCAGCGCTCCCGAGGTTTGTCTGTTATTTTTATACCTAAATTCCGCCTCGGTAGCAAAGGATTAAGTAGCGGGGTGTTGTTTGTAATGTGTAGATTCCGTAGTGGCGGAGATGTGTGCGTTTCGCGGCATTGTTTGTTCGCAAGGGGGAAGATTTGCCTGTGTGTGCATGGAAGAGCCCGAGTGTGTGTTACGATCTGGGAAACGCTGAAGAAGAAGAAACGCTGTTGGTTCTCCATGCAAATGACCGCTTTGGTTGTAACAAAAGCCTTGATGTTGGGCTTGGAAAAATGATCTGACAGTGTAACAACCCCAGGCCACTTTCGCCATGTTTTTGTTTATTCATGTTTCATTCCGTTTTCCGTCGCTATCTCGCAGATGTTTCCCATTTCACTGGTTTTACACTGCCGAGCCGCCTTTTTTGGAGTTAGCAGTAAAATGTGTGCAAGAATGTTAACAAAACAGAGAGGTGTTGCAGATGTTTAGACTTTAGTTCTGGCGTCGCGCTCGGCGGTATTGGCAAAGGGAGACGCTATCTATGAAGGAACGTAAGAAGCATCTGTTTTAACTACTGAGCATGTAATTTCGAAATGTGCCGAATGTAACTTGAATATTCAGCCTAAGCAGATGAAGTGAGCACGTCCCTGCTGCAATGGGGCTCGTCAATATCCCTTTTGTTTGTTACTGTTTTGGGGGGGGGGAGGGAAAAAAAAAAAAAAGCCCGAGGAAAGGAATATCTGTGGCACAACATGTATGCTCCTAGATAAACTCCTGCCATCTCAGAGTGCCTTTAAATATTTGAACAGCTTCTGTTAAGTCAAATAAAATCGGTTACCATGAGAAACAAAAAAGTATAATAGAATAGTTAGACTAATGAAAACGTGAGCCTGGGATTGTTTTAGAAGCCGTCAGGGGACTGGATCCGGGGGGAAATCTTTAGCAATAACCTTTAAACGTTTTTTAGCTTTTGATGAAGGTGGAAACACCCTCTCTCCCCCTCCACCCCAACAGCAGGCAGAGACCGATGATGGATCATCCTAATGTCAAACAAAATGAAACGTAATTTATCTCAACCACATCCAAATCTATTTATAAAAATGCCTGCTTGTTGAACATTATCAAGGCATCTACATGTAAAACCTTAAATCTTGAAGAACAATGATTCAGTGTCCGGATCCCTGGTTAAATCAGATGTGGTAACTATGGTGAGAGGTAAAGTTACTTAGATCCTCACTCACCATGCAAATGTGGATCTGTCCTCATGAAACAGATAAAGGAGAAAAGGATTACAGGATCTAGGGAGAAATTTTTGAGCAGAAGACCTGTAGCCTTACTCTGGGAATTAATGCTGAAGAGGCTTTTAGAGCAGGGGCAGTATTGAGGTAAACATTGTGTTGTGGCATATACTGGTGATATTTCTAGAAAGGAATCTTTCTTTTTGGTTCTGACAGACTACAGACTACTAGGCAGCCTTTTTTCTTTTTTGTTGTTGTTGTTGTTTAAGAATGGTTTCATTCCTTAATGGGAACAATCTTGTCTCTATTAAATCATCAAGATGATAATCTCCCCATGAAAAACAAATAGACAAAAAATCCTGGCATAGATTTTTATGATGCCAAGTGACAGCATAAGGAAAGCCTGTTAATCCACACATTTGGGATTTACCTGTTTTGGGGGGATTTTTTACTTCTTCCAGGGTGAACTGGTTTTCTTTATTTTTTTTTTTTTAGATAATATTTGAATTGAATTGCCTTTTAATTTTTTTTAACATGCATATGATGCATGTATAAACATTCTTGAATAACTTCTACAATGTTGATGGCATGGCACATAAAATGGCCTACTTGAAGAGATGTTTAAACAACACTGGTCAGAATATCAAGTTTCTGTTTTTTTATTGGGGCAGTTGGAGTGCAGCCTGACAGACTTTGACCATGTAAGTCCTTCTTCAGCTGAGAAGTTAAAGTGATGTGTTAAGCTGTTTTGGGAAAGAACTTCAGCTGATTATGCTGATCAGCATAATAGGGATGGGATTGTCATGCTTATTTTTTGAAGAAAAGTTGCTAATTATACCAGTGTGGAAGAATAGGACAAAGAAAATAGGCTAAGTGGAAGAACTGGTTACTAATTACCTACATGAAATATTTAGGAAATAAGGAGACTGGGAACAGGTCAGGTTTAATTTCCAGTTTCCAATTTCCAATAAATGGCATCACACAATCCTAGTATAGATGCAAAATTACAGTAAAGAAGACATCAAAGGGAAAAGGTATGATCTAAAATATGTTAAATTATACTGGTCAATCTGTTACAATCAA
This sequence comes from Crocodylus siamensis, assembly GCF_052110815.1. Taxonomy (NCBI): domain Eukaryota; kingdom Metazoa; phylum Chordata; order Crocodylia; family Crocodylidae; genus Crocodylus; species Crocodylus siamensis. The sequence goes on along the minus strand of NC_143396.1, from coordinate 15,371,202 downwards.
GTTTAGGGAATACATTATTACCATTACAAAAAAATTCTACTTTTAATATGTTGTGGAAGAGATTTAACTTGTTTGGAGGACATGGTGGAACTTGCAATTTAGCATAGTTCATCCTACACTTTGTCAATAGTAAATCAAATAAGCTTCTTAGAAGTTTTTAGTGGGACTGTTTTTCTGACTCCTGTACCAAATCATCATCACATTCGTTCCCCAACCTGTTTCTAGTATTTGTTACAAAACCTTTGTTTAGAAGGTGCATTACCAGAATGGAACAATAAGCAATTGTTTTACTTGTTTTAACTGTATAAAGAGGAAAGTTGTACATATTAGTTGCACAGAATTGAAAATGTGATGACAAATTAATGTAAGGTACGCTGTTGAAACTAAATTTTGCAATACAAAAATACAGTATTTTTTTTTTTCTCACAATTGCTTCAGTTCCAGAAAAGCATTCAAGAAATGCCATTATCTGTTTTATGATCTACATATGCGTTTTGTTAGGGACGAATAGTTTCAATTTGGTTTCTTGTGGAGGAATAATTTGGATTAAAATTAGGTGAAAGAGTACAGTGATAATGATGGGTTATTTTTAGTGTACCATGCAGTTTGTTTATTTTAGACTTTTATTTTGTATAGAAATTGCTAATTTTATATAAAAGTTTATCACTTTTTCCAGAACAAAATGAAAAATAATCACATGAGTTGATATGCAATAATTGTACTTTCCTTCCCTACTTCATTATTTTGCTTTTTTGTAATCAACACTATTCCATTTTGTAATAACAATGTACATATTAACCTATATCAGCGGTGGCAGGATTATGGTTTGGCAACTAAGGCAGTGGCTTGGACTTAGGATACATGGGTGCTGTTCACAGCTTTGTTGCTGCCTAGCTGGTAGGCCAAAGGCAAGTTGCTTTACTGTTCTGTGTCTCAGTTCTCCAATCAGTAAAATGGGGATAATAATATCTCCTGTTTAAAGTGCTTTGACACCATCTGATGAAAAGTATAAAACATAGGTGGTGATGGTTATTTCATTAGTGAAGCCATGATGTAGGAAGTATTCTGGTGGCTTCTTCCTGCTGAGAACTCATATGCCTTGTTGATGCTTTATTTGAAGGGTTTTTTTATTTATAACTGAGTTGTCATCCAGCATGTAAAAATTCAGGTCAGTTGTTTAGATTAGAGCTGTCCAGCTTCTTAGGGGCTAGAAGCCAAATGCTCTGCAGGACACACCAGCAGGGGTTCTGCATGCCTTGGGGCTGTTCTAGGGAGAGCCACAGGCTCCTGAGCCACATGTCTATGTAGAGGGCCCTCCCCACCCCCCCCCCCCCACACACACAGGTGCCTCTTGCACCATGGACTTGTGCCCCCCTTGACTGCCTCACCTCACCTCACCTCTCTTCCCCATGTCCCCTCCCCACTGCTGCATTGCATGCCTACATGATCTCGGCTCCGCTGGTCATGTAGTGCTGCACTGCTCCACCTTCTGTGGCAGGGCCAGCCATCAGAGGTGAAGAAGAGAGGTGGAAGCATGGGGGAAGTGGCAGCTGGGCAGGAGCCTTGAAGCTGCAACTCAGCCCCTTGCAGGCTGCTAGTTGGACAGCTCTGGATTTTACTGGGGAACGCTCAGATAAAATGTAGGGCGGGTGTATATATGGAATCAGGATATTTGGTCCTAATTTTGAAACTTGAATTCCAGGGAGAATATGATGGTAGAGTTTGGGGAGCGGAGACGAATGCTAAAACAAGCATTGTTAGTTAATAGTTAGAAATCTCCAGTAGTTTTACTTTAAAATGTAGTACACTAACAGGGCTAATCCTAAATCATAGCTTTCAATAATTTCAAAGAACTGTTTTTATTTTATACTTAGAGACATGGTTGGCTGCGTTGGCCTGAAGTCAGGCAGAAGATATGCACAGCAGCGCTTTAGAAGCTCTCTAGGGCTAGGGTGTCACCCTGCCCTACCTTCTGCCTGACTTCAGACTGACACCCTACCTCTACCCTCTAGGGCTAGGGTGTCACCCTACCTCTAGCGAGCCTCTAAAGCGTTCCTGTGTGCATCTCCTGCCTCACTTCAGACTAATACAGCTATTATTAGTCTAACTACCTCTCTGCTCATGGAGGACACCATGTTCAGCCGAAATGGACTGCAATCAATCTACATAAGAAACATGCTCAGGTGTTCTCGCATATCTTCTTTCTGATCACATGCAAAACTGAAAACAGCATGTAGTGTGGAGTTGACTTGTTCAACAGCCTTGGTTAAGACTCTGCTAGAAGAATAGTTTAACCAATAAACTTGTTATAAATTCAAGACTGTTGACAAAGTAATCTCTGCAAACCTAAATTTAATTCTTGTAAATTTCATAATTTATATTCTTAATTTCTGTTTGCAGATTACATGGAATTACTTCATCTTTTAGGAATTGATCTTGGGCACGCCTATTAATATACTAAACCATAACCAGCTGAAGGGTCTCACTGATGTTACAGGGCCTCCTCAAATCAGAATAAAGCACATGCAAAAGTATTTTCAGGAAAAAACCCTACAGTATCTTTCTGGTTCTTCTGTAAATTGATCATATGCAATTGATATGGGAGTCAGATTGAATGGAAACTCTTGAATGCTCCAAGATCTTTGTTATATTGGTGACGCTTTAGAATACAAAAGGAGGAGGGGAGAAAGAGGAATGATGCTCTTGCTCATCTATGTATATATCCTACAGGCTTGTGTAAATTGATCTCAGTCCATTGATTGTGGGTGAAATGTTCAGGATAATTTTAGTTTGAAAAGGTGTAAACCACATAGTTTAGAAGGAATTAGATTGACTTGTTAGCCTGCACAGTTTTATCCTAATGCGGGGGGAGGAGGGGGATTTTTAGGGGGTAATTATCTTTTATTGGAGCAGTTGCATGATTGGAATAAAGTTAGATAAGTTTTCAAATGCAAGACATTCTTCACATGGTCTGTATCCTAATATGTGGTGGTTTACCATCATTCCCAACAGTGCTTATTGTTTATGACTTGCCTAGGACTGATCAATTTTTAATCGATAAGTCCCATGCCAGACTGAAGCAACTGAATATAAAACCAAATGTTAAAAGTTACAAAATCATGGTTTGGTACACTTACTACATCATAAGAAAATTCTATAGTTTCTTTCTTTTTTTGTTTTACAATGATTCAGATGTCTGTCAAAACTATCTTCCTTTTTGGCTGGTAGAATTGGTCTTTGTTCCCTTGTTGAAAATGCCATTGCTGCAGCACTGTTGGCTGTTTGTTCTAGTTTCCATTTAAACTGCCCACACCATTGTAAGTACAAAGTTATCTACAAACTTCTTAAACTCTTAGAAGTTGAAGGCATTTTTTCCCACCAGTATTCCATTTGAAAGGATTGTTTTTTTTCTTATGGAGAATGAGCCAGCATAGCTCAATTCTTTTGTTAGTGCAACAATATTTTCAGTGTCAGCAGAGCTTTTGGAGTTGGTCTGAGTGCATCAGTGATATGAAAAGTGTTATTTGTCCTATCTAAATAAATGGCTGTTTTGTAGGTTTTTACACTCAGAAGCTGAGGGAGTCTTTTAGGTGTAAACATTAGAAACCAAAGCACATAATGTGCTTAGTGAATTATATCAGCTGTTAGGTAGGTAAAATTTGCAGCTTCAACTACAACTTTAAAAGGGAGGTTGTCAAGTATTAAAATTTAACTTAATTTTTTTTTGCATTTGGAGAGTCTTTGTAATTTCTGTTATGCTGCTAACTTATAGGATGACCCTCTTTATTGTAATAGTCAGGGCAGATTGCCATGCTGCGATTTAGTGCTTGTTGCATACCGGAGTATGCAATGACAACACAACAGGTCTTTGTGGTGTTGTCAGGATGAAGTAACAAACCATCTGAAGACTATCTTAATGTGCTGTCTTATTGTTAGAATCTCTTAATCTGTCATTTCTCCAGTATTACTTTTTGCTACTATTCCAGCAAAATGTGCGATTTATAAATTCAAACACTTTATTTTTTTGGTTTGTACTATACTTATACTTATGTGACATGAAGTAAAGAATGGAGTTGATATAGTAATGTATTATTCAGCTCCTTTTTTAGCTTATCTCTTCTGAACAACCACTCCTCTTCCTTCTTTCACTCCTGGAATGAGAATGTAGCCGTTATATCAGTCTCACAAACAGTTGGTATACATACCTGGGACATAAGTGATAGGGATTTGATGCAACAGTTAGTATCTCATTCTGTACGTCCTCTGTCAGAAAGAGAAATGGACAGTAAAGACCAAGATAAGCCTCAATATGGGTGTGATAGTGTTTTAGTGATGTCTTAGATGCCTTGGTCCATGAGATGTGCAAGAAGCAAGGATGCTTTTGAGGAATATCTTTTATTGTACCAGCAGCACAGTTGGGATAAGAGACACATGAACATAGGTAAACACTTTTTACAGAACAACTACTACCTTTTTGCCCTCACAGCCCTAGTTCTCAAGGGACATTTACTAAACATTTTCAGAAGATGGGCCTGGGAACAAAAAATCGGCTTTACTGGACACTAAAAACTGGGGGTGAACACAGACGTTGACTTGATCACTCATTACAATCTATTATGTGCTAATGTGCAATTCCCAGGTGATGATTTCCCTCTTTTCTTCTGAATAGTCTTGGTCTTCTACTTAAGAGAATGCTGCAGAAAGGATAACTTGTCTCTTACCTGACCTAGGGTTACCGTATGTTCAGGTTTTCCTGGACATGTCCTCTTTTTGGATCCTCCCATCTCCAGGCATCTTTAGGTTTTTGGGTTTCTTTTTGTTTTGTTTTGTTTTTTTTAAATATCAACAAATGTCCAGGATTTTGCTCTGCCTCCCCATAGCATTAAAGTTTTTCCCGGCACTTCCTGGCTTGCCCCAGTAAGGAGCTGCTTGGGGCTGGGTGGAGGGGCATGGCACGCGTCCCTGTGAGTGGGGTGGGTGCCTGTTGGTGCCAAGGCTGCAGCAGGGTGGGCAGACAGGGGAGGTGCCTGCCCCTCCAGCAGGTGAATGGAGTGGGAGGTCTTTGGGGGCAGCAGGGTGGGGTGGTGGGCAGAGGGCTGCAGTTTGGGAGTGAGAGGCATCAGCAGGACTAGGGCGGCAGGGGGCTGCAGGTCAGGAGTGAGGGGCATCAGCAGGGCTGGGGGAGGTTCTGGCTTGAGGGTGAGGGGCACCAGGGAGGTGGGGGACTGAGTTGGGAGTGCAGGGCACAGGCAGTGCCAGAGGGCTGTGGGTTGGGAGTGAGGGGTATCAACAGGGACGGTGTGCTTCGGTTTGGGAGTGAGGGGCAGCAGCAGGGCTGAGAGGGGCTGTGGCTCGGGTGTGAGGGGTAGGGGAAGGGAATAGGTATATCGCTGTCTCCGCCCCCCCAATCATCCCCCCACCCACACAGGTGTCCTTTTTATTTTGAAACTGGAAATACGGTAACCCTAGCTAATCATGGTAATATCTCTGCTCTTTTTACAGTCTGGCACCATTCTTTTAAGTAGACTATTTATTTACATATGGAGTTTTACATGGGTGTTATTGTGCCCGTTGCTCGGCTCAAGCTGCCTGCTTCTTTTCCAGTCCTGAGGAAGGGTACTTTGTGCTCAAAAGCTTGTCTGAGGTCTCTCCCATCTAGGTAGTTGGTCCTGTATAAGAGATCACCGCCCCAAAATGTTTGCCTTTCTTGATGTAAAGTCAGTTAGGGGAATGTCTCATCGCTGAAAAGTGATTGTTTTTGTTAGGCTTCTCCTAATGCTAGAGTATATGTTAAAGATCATCTTAAGAATGAAAAAATGTACTACTGTATTGTTTTTATTACTGTGTTGAATTCATAAACTGTTTCTTTCTCTCAGGCAGTTTGTGGCAGAACGTAAATATTGTTTCAGAACCAGAAAGTCATCAGATGAATGTCTCCTTATTCTCCTTAGCTCTCCAGTTTGAAAGATATGGCAGAGCTTTTCCCCCCACTTTCCTAGGGTGTAGAAAGATCTTATCTTCCCTATATGAGGCTCGGTGTTAGCAAGGCACTTAAAGTTGAGAGTTCACCAGACTTTGTTTTGCGGTACTTTAGATAGATAGAAATAGTTTGTCAGTTGGAAAAATGATTGAGAGGTTTCTCATTTCATCATACTTTTACTCTTCATATATTTATCAACTATTCAGTGTCTTTGGCTGTCATCCCAAGGGATATTATGCATTCGTATAGGAAGAAGAAACTATTTAAATCTATTTAAAGATAATTCTCTAATAAATTAATATTAGAGACTTTCAGTTCTACCTGTTGTTCAGGCTACTAAAAGAATCAAGATTATGTAAGTATTGGTGAATATTTTTTGGTACAGACAGACAAAGCACTGGGAACCATTCGGAGAATGTCACTGATTGGAAACCAGTTCACACTTGTTCCAGGCCAGAGGTGTGCGCCACGGACTGCTAAGGGTTCTCAATAGAATAGTCCTGTTTTATGTTGTACAGTGCCATTGAACTGCCATCAGGAGGTAGTAGGGAATAGGCAGCCCAACTGCAAAATTTTCTGCTCTGCCTTTTCACTGGCACTGAGCTCAATAAAGACCCAGTCCTGCACGTCACTGAAATCTGTGTGGTAGTACCTGGGTTGATTGTGCTTGGTGTGGGGGGCACTGCCTGGACCCCTGGTTCTGGATTCCTAGGAGCTAGGTGTTCTAGAAATGCTAGATCTTGTTTTGTTTTAAGAACAGTTTTCTATAAGCCACTCATCAATCTATTTCAATTCCTGAAAATTGACCAGGGTGTGGTGCATTCCAGGTCGATTGGGGGATGGAGGTAGGGAGGGCTGTCTGGGAGCTCAGGGGGCAGTTCTGCACTGCTTTTAAACAGCTGGACAGTTTCCTTCCATTGGTTACAGTGCAGTCCTTGGGTGGCCCCCAGGGCCCTCAACTTCCAGGCACACAGAAGCAGGGATCTAGGCAGCGACCTGACCTGGCCACTTTCCACTCCAAATAAGTCTAGGATGCATGAAACCCTGGTCAGTCGCCACCAAGACAAGGAAATCAATCAGCTCTTTTTAAAAGTGGCGGAGAGCTGTCCCCAGAGGCCCCAGCCTGGGACAATGGTCAATAGAGTCCAGGGCAGTAGGGTTCTGGCTGTGTACCAGAGCAGCTAATGCTATGCAGGGCTTGAGGAGCAGTGCAGTGTGGGATCCCTGGAAGACCAATTGGGCACTAGTCACCAAAAAATCAGTGTCCACACATAACGCTGAACCAATTCATGGAGAACTAGTTCAAAATAATAGTAGGCTATTCAGGTATACTTTTGAAACTCTCTAAACCATTCTAAGTGGGCTTCTGTGTCTGGATGCTTGTGGTTTCAACTATTGAAACTGGCATAAGTGTTATATGGCAGTCCACACTCTCCTGCTGCCCCAGACAGAAACTCCCCTGACCTCAGGGGCCTTATCCTGCGGGGGGGGGGGGGGCAGGTGCCCTGCCCCTGCATCTGTGGGGGAGCTGTACACATTTGCAAGCAGGGTTTTCCCCATTTGCAGATGCACCCCTGTGTCAGGGTTAGGGGAATCCCTGTGCATGTGTCTACAAAGAAGAGAGGGGGGTGGGGGAACTGCTATAGGTAAACAGACATCAGCTGCAAAAAGACAACACAATTGTTAGTACTTTTGTTGGAGCCACAAAATTTAAGCACTTGTGATGCAGCAAAGGGCTATGACAGCTGTTCACTTGGCTTTTGTGCTACCTTAAAAAAATCAGTGACTGTTCACACAGCCTTAGAGACCTTCTAACTTGGCATGCTAAGTTTGATCACCAATTTTTGCACTAGGATGGTGGTGATTAGTACCAGTAAAAATTAAATGAGGAATAATTGTTTTTCTTTTATGGTATCCAGGCTCTTTGAAGGTATGTTGAACTTTGCCCAAAAGAGTCTGAGGCTATTTATCTCTACATTTGACATGCACAGGTGAAGTTTTCAAAATTCACATAATAATGTGTCTGTACAATAGGAGCCATAAGGTAAATTTTCAGGTGACCATATTCTGAATCTCTTATTTTTTTGGCAATATAAAATGTAAATACAGATCTTTTTAATTCGGAGTTGTGAAGGGGGTGACATCAGTTCTTAGTTGTTTTCCTAGTCAGAGAATCGCTTCCTGGGAGTAGAAAAACTTGTTTGACTATGTGCAGAGACTTTCTACTGTGAATTCCTTTCTGTCTTGGTGATTTCCAGGCTACTAATCATTGCAATATTTAGCTGCTATATTCAACAAGACCAGCATACAATTATTTGAAATGATCCCTTTTAATGCCAATTTAGGGTTTGGCTACTTAACCTTGGTTTTAAATTATTTTTCTTTTTCTGCTTTTTTCCTCTTTATTTACTACTGCTTTCTCTCTCTTCTCATCTTCATTTTCTAATTTCTGTATTTGTCTGATAAACCAGACCTTTTGGCAGAAGACTATCAGTGATTATTATTATTATTATTTTTTTTTTTTTTTAAAGGGTTAGATTAGGGCTCATTTTGGTTGTATTTTGCAGGGTATTATACAGTGTAGTGCCTGTTTCTGGAAATGCCTTGGCTTTATGTCCTGTTGGTTTAATCTTTATACTGTAATAATGAAAGTTTCTGTTGCTCTGAGCATAGTTCTGGAGTAAGAGATGGTTCTGAAATGGTCTAATTTTAGACAACAGATGTTTAATTTGAAGATTGGGCTATTGGCTTTATACTGCTGTTTGTATGTTGTTGAGTTTAGGGACCACGTTCTGCACAAACGAATAAAAGGAAGGCAGTGCTAACCCAAGAAACTCAAAGCATAGAAATTAGTTTTGGAAATGAATGAGGAGTTATTTGTTATATGAGGTCCTGTTGGGGGTTAGCCGATGTCGCTTCATATTGTACAGCCTGGAGGTTTTGAATGGCCTTAGTTTGCAACTGGAGTAAATAGCAATGGTTATCTAGGGCACAAATGTGTGGATGCTACCGGCTAGATCTTTTCTTGAGAGGAATAAATAAAGTCTCCTGGCAATCTGCATCTAGTTATCTGAGCTCAGTGTTAAATAAGAGTTGTGCCTCAGTGTGCAGTGTTTTAACAGCAGATAGTAGATGCCTTTTGTGAAGATCATAGTTGGGGTCCTGGATGGTTCCTCAAAGTTTCTGCTTCTTGCCAGCATTTCTGTTTTCCCCGAGTTTTGTTTTAGCTGGTTGTTTTTTTTTTTTTACTCGGGTGTCTTTTTGTGGGCGTGCTGCCATATTTGTGGCAACAATGATCAGGTCAGCTCAGATCTACAGTTGAATGTTGTTAATGTATTGGTGCTGGAAGAGGCTATACTTTTAACTGCCTTTTTTTTTTTTTTTTTTTTTTTTTAGAGGTATCCTGTATTTAAATAAAGAAGGGAAAGGATCAATCTTTGCAAGACTTCATATAATAAGGAAAAGCTGTACTTTGCTGTTCTGGATTTGGGTTTGAAAGCTAAGATCAAAAAACCACATGGTTCTGATGTCTGAGACCTGAGATTTGTAGCCTTCAGGAGCTTATCCACCTGTGTGCTTGTCTGGATCTTGATTAAGCAAGGTCTCGGTTAGGTGCTAGTGGAGTCTGAGTTTTGCCATTTATGATTCTTTAAATGAGGTTGGAAGAGGGGTGGTGATTTGTGTTTGTTAATGTCTGCCCTTGGTTTCTGGAGAACCAGACAAGACTTGCTTGCTTTGGGGATAAAATCTTTGGTTTAAAACTTGTGATGGCAAAGGATACAAGCACTCTGAAGTTCCAACGTTTTCTTGATAATTGATAATATATGAGAGAGTTTATTAAGTGGCAATAATTTTTCAGAGTAGTAACTTCATCCAGAATTGCAAGAATTTTTCATACCTATCTGCAGGTATAGTGGCAGTATATATACCAGCTGTACAATCAACATGTAACAGAAGTTGCTATATGGTGGTATCGGCTTCCAAAGATAGTCCTGTTGTAGTGATGTGGAAGCATAATGTTACCCGGGTACAGCTATGTAACTGTTGGTCAGTACTTGCTTTTTAATGACGATCACTATCTACATGGACAGTCTTGACATTTATAATAGCTTATTCAACCACAGATACAAAACATAATTTAAAACTGCAAAATGCATCCAGTAATATAGTAAACATGTTATTTCATGATGGGCCTTTTTTTTGGAAATATTTATAGCTTTGCTTTCTGAAGCCAAGATGCACTAGGTTTCTGTGCTGCAACACATATTTAATCAGCTTTTTACTGCACTAGGGCACTTTTTTTTACACGTGCTCCAGGGGTGGGGGAGGCATTTCAATTAGAGCGGTTCCAAGAGCCACTGTAATTAAAGTGCTGCCATGTCTTGTGTATCAGCATCTCCATCCTTAAAAATGGTGGTGGAGTTTGACCCTCACCACCACTTTTAAGCATGGGAACACTGATGCACGAGATGCAGGAGGCTGCTAGAGTGTGGTAATTGCCACGCTCCAGCAGACTTGATTAATCCAATCTGGTCCAATGCACTGGAATTCCAGCGCATCGGAGCAGCCTCTGCACTCTTGTATAGGTGCTGAAATAGTGTCGTGTCTAACTACCTGTCAGAGTAATCCGTGTCAGATAGGGTATATCAACTCCCACTTGACCTTGATAACAATGGCTGCGATACTGACAGTTTCATTGATGTGCAGGTGTGTTCAAACCCCTTTGATGGAAAGATTCCCATTTATTTTGGGTGTTGGATTGTGTTCTGTAATAACTTCAGTATTTTCCTGTTTGATCTACTTTTTGGTTATGTTCATTGCACATCAAGATATGAAGATCTGGTGGCAAAGACCACTAACTCAATAAGGATGATTAAAAAATGATTTAAACCAAAATGAGTATCCATTATACAATGTCGGGGGGGCTGGGACTTTTTTTTTTCCTACTGATGCAGAATACATGCAACCTTTTTAAGGAAAAATATATGTGCTTTTACAAAAGCATCTTCAGAATGGAACAGCGATATACCAAATAAATACAAAATTCTGCAAAGCAAAATTCCTATGGTATATTATGTTAATGGTAGTACTACTAGTGGTAGTTTATACTGTAGAAGGTATCTGAGTATTAAACACTTCATGTATTGAAACCATCCTATGGACACCAATTATTTTTTGGAGACATTTCTGATCATTTATGAGGTAGCTCTGCAAGTCATCAGTGGTGCTGGCAATAGTGATTAGGAAAAAATACTATTTGATTTTACAAACCTTTTATAATACTGAATGAACATCTGCATGGAGGGCAAGTTAAGGCGGCATGGGCTTGGATAACACAAGCTTGCTTCTACTTGGAACCATAGAGATAAATCAGAGCTTTTCTATGTCTTAATACAGAATCTCTTCAAGCTTTCAGAAATAAAAGGGATTGCCACATTTCTGTCAAAGATGGTACTTTCCAGCAGTATTCAGGATGTGAGCCTATGTCAAATGCTAGCTTAACATTTAATTTGATTGATTAAACTACCCAGGATCCTGTGTCCAGGATAAGAGGAAACAGGCAGCACAGTTCTTCCTGTATAGACATGCTCACCTTCAGCCATAGGAGATTGTGATGCCCACAGGCACATGGTCGCATTTTACTGATCAGTCAGACTGATGATGGCTTTCTTTCACAGTTCCATATCTTGAGAAACATCAGGAGGGTTAGATTAGGTATGGCCCAAAGTATTTTTGATAGCTGCCTTTTGACCCTTGACTATATAAAAGCAAAGTTTCCTTTCTGTTTTGCTAATGAAAAGCCAACTGAAAGGCCACGAACCAGCTAGATTCTACCAAAGGCATGGAATATGCAAGGAAGATCCTGCACCAATCTTGGAAAGATCTTGAGTCTGCTACTGCACAGCACCTGTGCACTGAATCTTATTGTGGTAAGTGCTGTACAAACAGAAGAAGAAAGGCAGCCTCTCTGCAAAGAGCTTACCATCTAAGTCTAAGCAAACAACAACAGATGGATATAGACAGATGGGGGAGCACAAGGAAATAATGAGAGTATCCGTTACTATGATAGGCAATAGCCATGGCACACTGGCAGCGTAGCTGTTTGTCAGGGGTATGAGTACGGGGGTTGTAGGCATCATAGCAGAGAGGATTTGAAGGAAGATAATGAGGTACTTTTATGAAATTTTATAGGAAGCTTCTCTAAGCAGGAGGGGGCAGCTTAGTAGAAAGCATGAAGATGCTTGTTTGAAAATATGAGTGGCAAAGGACGCTGGCATCGCTACTTGATTAGAGGCAGCACTGAGGGAGAAAGAATAGTCTAAAGAATAAAAACAAAGGGAAGTGGCTTAAGTTTGATGCCATAAGGAAGGACGGGTAAGAAGATCCATAGAGAGGTGACTGAAAATTAAGTCTCTATTACTTTGAGGCCTACATAGCCACTTTGGGTGCCTGTAGACACTGCTCTAATGTGCTGTAATTACAGTGCATCAGAGCAGACTTGATTAATTGAATCTGCTGAAGTGTATGCATAATTAATTAGCATGCTCCAGCAGCCTCCATGTCTTGTGTATTCAGCATCCCTGTGCTTCAGAATGGCTGTGGAGTGCTGTAACTATCGCTGATCAAACAAGCTTTAGGTAAAGCACCCCGCCATCATTCTGAAGTGCAGGGCAGTGAATACACGAGACACTGCAGGTGCTTTAATTACAGCAGCTTTAGGAGCACTTCCCACCCCTTAGAGCCCATTTAAAGACATCCTTTATGATGTCTCCCTCCATCATTCCAGTAAAGGAGTCCAGCAACAACTGGAGTCCAGTCCTAGCAATTTACCAAACACTTTCTTCCTTTTAGAACGACAACCGCCATGTGAAATGTCATCTTGTAGACTAAACTACTAGAAGTTTAGTCTACCTCCCCCCTGCCGTTTTAGCTCTCTCTTTTTTCTTTATTTAGATCAGGGTTACCTATCCAAAGATATTTTTACTGATGGAGAAACTTTTTTACTGACGTGTTTTTGCTGTGAGGAAAAAAAAATCGTGGTGAGGGAGGTTGGCAGTCCTGTGTGACTGCAATAGTGGCTTTACATCCTGCTTCCCCCATCATGAGGGTTCCCCACTCACTCCACACACCAGCAGCCTTGCCAGGCCCATGCCCCACTGCTCCCACCTCTGTCCGTTCCGCAGCCTTACTCCTGCCAGCTGCACTTCCAGTGCACAGTTCAGTCCTAGCTGTACCATACCCTTCTTTTACCTTTTGAGGTGAGCGCAGGACAGCCAAAGGCTGAGGAGAGGGGAAAAGACTATGCAGACTCCAGGGTGTGTCTACATGAGACTAATCTTCTGCTCAGGAAAGCATCGCTATGTAACCGTGCACAGGAGCTACTGTGCAATAGATTAGTCTACTGCATGGTTTTCTACCCGTAAATGCAGTAGCACACGGTTGTGTAGCTGACCAGTTAGCCCAAGCAGCATGGGGCAGGAGAATTCTTCCCTTCCCCATGCAGCTGCCTGCTTCCCAGCTGTCCCCTGCCCTGGGCAGCTGCCTGTTGCCAGGTTGGCTCCAGTTGCAGAGCCAGAGCAAGGACAATGTCCCTTGCCCTGACAACAGGCAGCGCCTGGCCCCCAGATCTGAGATTGGAGCTGGCTCTGGCAGCAGGCAGCTGCCCAGGGCAAGGGACAGTATCTCAGACCTGGCTCCAATCTTGGAGCTGGGGGCTGCCTGCTGTGGGGGTGGGAGTCAGCTGCACTGGAGGTGGGATGGTTTTTTCCTTCCCCACCCCTTGGAGCCCAGGCCTGACTCTGCTGCCTCCTGCCAGCTGAGCGCTGGCTGGCACCTGGGGAAGCCTAGAGCTCCCCTGGCTATCATATCCCCTGGTGTGAGTATCTCTGCCCTGAACTGCTCCCATTAGGAGCAAATTTGCTATCAACTGGAAAAGGGAAAGTTTACTGCGTAATAAGCTTTCTCAGCATTAATTGGATGCACACTGAGCCATAAGGCCTGGGCCAGAGTTTTGGGCAGGATACTACACTCCTGCTCAGACACCAGGTGCCATTGCTTTGCTCCATCTGTCTTTCAGCGATACCTCCAGCTTTTTTCTTGTGACAACTTGAAGTCCAGTGGCTTCCTGTTTTTATGGAAGGCGAAATGTTTTATGGATTTTTACAGACAGGAATTTTAAGGTGGTTTTTAATGGAGTGTCCATAATTTTAGTGACAGTTGGCAACCCGGATTAAAATAGCATTTTTTTTTTTTGTATTGCTGTTTTTCATCTAGGAGACTTGGTGACTTAATGTTTTTTCCATCTAATCTTTCCCTCTAACCAGAATCTACCCTTTCTGCACGTTTTTAAAAACACTTCTTGCATAATACGATGCTTGGCGCACTACTCTTGACTTTCTTCCTAAAGTAGCTTTACCTTACCACAAATCGCCTCACCTAAGAAAGCCAAGATGGCATCATTTTTGAAGCAAGAGTCAAATAAGCAGAGTGCTTTAAGAAATCGGTTGCCTTATTCAGTCTGTCAGTCATTCTCATCTATCTCGTAGCACCTTTTGGCTTTTCTTTCTCACTTTTTTTATGGATGAACTGCTTGCTGAAACCTAATAAATGTTTTAACAGACCAGATAATTCACTGTCTGAGAACAGACTATATGTAATTACCTTAAGAACGTCTTCTAATGACAGTAACATTTGATCTTGGAGCTTATAGGGAAACAGCATGAGAGTAAGAAATATTTATGTACTAGCTGATTCTGTACTAGCTGATTCTGTGGTTCCCAGTAGTTTTTCCTCTAAACACAGGGGGTCTGCTGTTAAAAGAAGGTACAAAAAGGTTTACATTGTCTACTAATCTTTGTTTTGTGATCAAAAGGCAAAAAAAGAGTTTGAGATGCTTGAAGATGTGCTATCAGACCAACAAGCCTGAAGATTTCATTAAAACCTGAGGAGGATCATTGGGTGACAGACTGAATAAGTAGTCTTGAACAGTTCTTCATATAGTTTTTTTTTATAGACAATTTTAGATATGAATGAAACCTAACTTTTTAACCCATATATTAGGCCATGTAATAGTTTGTCGAGAACAGAAGCAAACGTAAACCAAACCATCAAAAAGGAAGGTAGTGTCACTTTTGATTTCTGTTGACGATACAAGAGCAAAGTGTGCTTTTTCACATCTCTATAAACTTAAATTGAAAATTATGCTAATGAAGCAGAAATGGTCCTTTTCGAAAATGAAGGAACGAATATTGCGATAATTGAGAATTTTTTACATTTCCCTTTTAAAAGATTGTTCAGACAGAGTTAATGATTGCTACTTCATGAATCCAGATTTCTAAGGTTAATAAAGTCTGTCTTAAGAATATGTGGCAAAAAACTGACATACTAGTTGTCATTCTGGATGCAATTTTTTTCCTACAAAAAATAAGCGTGAAATTTTAAGTGTTGTTGCTATTTTTAGACAGAGCCACATTTTTCTACTCGTGTAGGTGCATTAATGCTGTGTATGGCAGTTGTAAGTTTGCACTGTTTTGATTTTTGTATGTTTGGCTTAATTTTGGGGTTCTGCACAGGCAGTGGGCCTGGAATGTTTAGAATTGCCACCTCCGTCCAACCGTTTGTTTAACTATGTAGCAGAGAAGGGAGAAAACACTGCTGTGCAATAAAAACCTTTGTTAACATCTATTTAGTATTGCAGCATGTCACTGGTACCAAAATTACTCAGTATTTGTCAACATTATGCCTCTTCCTCCTTTCGCTTTAGCTGAAATCAGTAAGGATTAGTTTGTGTGATAAAGCAATAAACCATGTATTAGATCATAGGCCTAGCGCTTGCTGGGATCAAATTAATATTGGGATTTTTTGTGTTGGTCCTGTATTTCATTTTATCTCACAATTCAGAACTTGTACTAGGAAATCTTTCATGGTCACCATAAATGACTGATACAATACATTTTCAGGCTTGAGTCTCACTGGCATTCATGGGTGTGGTGCCAAATTATGGATTCTGCGTATTATAGAATTATTTGTTGTAGCTAGATTATAGGACGCTTGTAACTCACAGAATGTGGGTGGGATACAGAATGGCCATAAGACAGGCGTGCTGAACCTCCAGGCTGTGGGCCAGATGTGGCCTATGGAGCCATAGGTATGAGGCCTGTGGGACTCCTCACAGATCTGGAAATTTGGTGGCAGGGGAGCAGTGGCAATAGATACAGTCACCCTCCACCAATGCCAAATTCCCAAACCTCAAATTCGTGCAGCAGGTTGGGGCCAGGTCATGCTTTCAACCCACTTCTGTTTCTGGATGAGGTCAGGCCATGTCCCTTCCCCCAGGCTGGATGGTGCTGGGCCATGCCTCTATTTCCCCATAAGGCTGGCTGGGTTGGGGTCCACTCAGGTCCCCTTTCTCCCCCACCTCTAGGGCTGGATCAATCCTCCTTTCCCCTATGAGGCTGGGTTGGGGCTGGGCCATGTCCCCTTCTCCCAGGGTGCTGGGCCATGCCTCTTTTCCTCTGTGGGCTGGGCCATAGGCCTTCCCCCCATGGGGCCAAGTTGGGACTGGGCCATGCCCCCTCCCCTGTGTGGCTGAGATGGGGCTGGGCCATGCCTCCTTTTCCTCCCCTCTACAGGGCCAGCATACCCCATGTCCCCCCTCCCATCACTGGATGGGGACCTGCTAAAATCACCCTGTGCCAGATAAGGACCATCAGGAGGTTTGGGGCTTGGGGACTGTCCAGGAGCCACTTGAGGGTGGGTGGGAAGGGAAGGCATGCTTGTGGAGAGGGTACGTATGTGAAGGGGGCCTGGATGCCTGTTTGTCCTGGGGGAAGGGGTCTGGGTACTGGGGCAGTGTGGGAAGGGGAACTCTTTGGGGTGGTGAGCTGTGTGGCTGGGTCAGCAGCCCTGGGCCAGTGCCCATGCTCACAGGGGTGGGGTGGCCAGGAGATGCCTAAGGTGGTGGGGGCCAGCCTAGCCACATGGCATGATGTGGGGGCCCCAGCCCAGGGCAGGGCGTGCCACGGACCTCCTGTCCTCCCTCCAACCCATGCTACAGCCACGCTCACCGCAGCCGCCACACTCTGGGCTGGTCAGGATGGGGCCTGAGTGTGAACAGGCCACCATCGTGCTCTGCTTCATGCTGCTGCTGTGAAGTGCACTAGCACCTTCTGGCCCACCCAGGGTCAGAGCCCCCGGGTAGCAGCTCCGGTCTTGTGGGCCCGTGCAAAGTGATCAGGTGCAGCGCCTGCTGCAGGGAGCGGGGCCAGGCTCTCCCCACCCCTGGCGGGATTCGCAGCTCCCAGTGCCTGGGGTAGAGCCGCAGCTGGGATCCGCCCACCCTGGGAGCGATTTCCACAGCCCCTCCCACCCCACCCAGGTTCAGAGCCGGGAGCCCCATGCCCCCAGCAGCAGGTCCAGCTACCTCCACCCCCCGCCCCTGTGCTGCCACTGCCACTCCCACCCCCTGCTCCAGGTCTGGTTGGAAAACCTGTCTCAGGTAACCAGCACTTTTAGCTTACCGGCACCCCCCATTCCCCACTCATGCTGGATAACCAGGATTTTACTGTATTATGGTTATTTCAGAATTGTGACCAGTGGGCAAAACATTATTCAAGGGTTTTACCAGCATAATAAATAGAATTTTAGAAGAAAAATGTTTAGCTTCAGGTATCCAGGTTGTGGCCATCTTGATCTAGAGGCAAAAGGAATCAGAAGTCGTGGTAGAGGTGATATCTTTTACTAGACCAACTAGATTTTTTCAAAAAAAATTTTAATTGAAAACTTTCAGGTGCAAGCACCCTTCTTCAAGCACGGAGAAAAGACTATAAAAGTTCTCCTGGGTAGCAATGAAAGTTTGTATTTCATAGGAGAGTTGAAGTTGTGGTAACATCTGTTTGGAACAGTTCATTTTATAGGCAGATTAGAATCAGTTGTATATAAAATGAACCGTTCCAAACAGATGTTACCACGCCTTCAAGTCTCATATGAAATATGAACTTTCATTTCTACCCATGAGAACTTTTACAATCTTTTCTCCAATGCCTGAAGAAGGGTGCAAATGTTTAGCTTGGTATTTTATCTGAATTAATAGATCAGTATCATTAGCACAGCCATAGCTAATCCTGGCCAGGTAAGCTATTCCTTCATTCTTTTCAGTACGTGAGAATAATATATTAAATCATTTTTTAAGGGTATGTTTGAATTTGAATTTTCTTACTTAAACAACATGTCATCCAATTGTTGAAATTCTGCTGAAAAGGAAGTTTATGACAGTATATTTATAATATACCTGCATGCTTTAGATGATAGCTTATGAAAGTTCATGCCTTTCTAAATGAATTAGTCTATAAGGTGCCACCCAGTCTTCTTTCTTCCTAACTTCATACTAACTTGGCTAACTTCCTCTCTCTGCCTGTTGTTGTCCAGTACATTTAACTGGCGCTCCATTTTAATCTAGGTTTTCATTATATAATAAACATGGTTTGTGAGGTACCAAGGTGCCATGTATAGCATTCGACCAACTGTGAAAAGCTGTCATGTTCGTGGTAATTTCCATTGCAGCCTGTAATGCTAGGGATGTAACTTTAGACCAAATGTTTACTTTTTTTGTAGCATTTATTTTGGGCAGATGACATGTCAGCAATAACTTCAGTACAGTATTTTACAATGTGAAGCTGTAAATTTTCACGTTGTATTTAGATCGTGCTAGTTTTCAAAGCCTGCTGTGTACCAAACCTGCAGTATTATGTCACTTTAATCATTCTGGGTTGGCTGTGTTTTGGTTCAGTAGTAAACACCAATCTGGATTACTAGGTTTTACAGCTGGGCCAAGAAACGGAACAATCTCTGCTAGAATTTTTCTTATAAAACAGGCTGTGTCCACTAGATTCTCTTTAGTCCCTGTTTCCTTCCACAAACTCCATATACAAGCGTTTTGTGTGGAGCATTTCTAGTGGCAAAGACTGGATGTGTGTCCTGCATGCTTCTGTGGCCTCTTTGGCAGGGTATAGCTGTAAACATTTTTATAAGGATCTGTAAGATCATTGTTTAGGAACTGAATTCCAAGCAGGATCCATGTTGGATGGCTAATGAATTATACATTATTTACTTCAGTACAAGCAGCAGTGGCTGTTAGACCGCCCAGTCTCTGGACTTTGCTTAAGCCCGGGGCGGCAGGGGGGAAACCCTCATTTTGTGTTGTTGCTTTTTTTTCCTTCTTTTAATCCCAAAACTTAAGCATTTTAGAGCCCCTTCATCCAGCAGTGTGCTCTTGGATTTTGGGAAATAATCCTGCTGTTTCCTTTTTTTTTTTTCTTGGAAGGTTAGAAATGACCCTTTGGTTAGGAAACTTTTCTCTTTTTCTCTGGACAGTCTCCTATCATAACGCTAGTGGCAGATGGCAACTGTGATTCCAGTCGGTGTTGACTGAAGGGGATGGTCTTTAGCCCCAGGACCACTCAGAATCTATGACCTAGAATTCAGCAGATTTGACATAACAACAGTCATACATACTGTCTCGGTGTTGAAGGTGATTCAGGATGTCTTATTTTTGGTCTGCGCAAAGAACTTGATAGCAGTAGTCTTGATGATGAAATTTATCTACCTGGCCCAATAGCCATTCTGTTTGATGAATCTGATAAAACTGTAACTTATAGGATAGCTTGAAAAAGATCTAGAGCATGGGAATGGGCCATATGTCCTCAGGAGGTCCCTTGCAGCTCTTGATTGTACAGTCATTTTGCTGGGATTCTTAGAATTAGTCAGATAAACCCTAATGGGAGACGGGCATCCAGTAATGATTAAAGCTTGCTTTTAAGTTCTGAAATTTTATATCTAATAGAAGTCTAGGATGATTGATCCCAGGAAAGCCTTTCAGTTTATTTGTTCTTATCCAGATCCATCTGAAGGAATTCTAAGTGCCGTCTTCCTCATCTTTTTCAAAGTTAAATTGTATTCTAAAGATGATTGGGCTGTATTACATGGGTGGTACAAGAATCACTCTGAGAAGGTGCTGTATGGATGGTATGAGGATCAGCCTGCATTCTCCTGCTAAGGAAATACTTCACATCGTTCTGGAATTTATACCAAAATTGGTGGAACTTTACACATCGAAGTAGCAGTTACTCTGTCAACTAAGATGCCTGTTTCCAAATTACTCGACGTATGATTGTGGTCCAGTTTAGACATTTGGAGGATTTCAAAGCTCTGTGTTCATAGTTTTAATCAAATCCACTTCCCTTTTCATTTTCTTGGTAGGGTGAAGAAGAAAAAGGGCATTTATATATACAGGTGGGACCATATATCCAAGAATTTCCAAGTCTAAAAATCAGTAAAATTCCCAGAATGTTTAAAGTGTCTTCTACTAGAATGATGTACACACTTCCTTGGTAATCATTTTACACATTCATTAATTATTTCAAATATAGGCCTGGGTTTCTTCCCATTTGTTTTTGGGGTTCAGTGGGCACTCTTGTTCTAGCTCCTTAAGACGTAACAGTCAGGATGAGCAGTAGCAGTTTTGTCGCCTGTAATTTGAATTTCTGCTCTGCTGCCACATACCAATGTGATTTTCCCTGTGGTTTGAATCAGAACGTGGTTAAATTTAAAAGTTGTAAATGTTGTGATGGTCTAGTAATATATCGAGTAAAGCAAGAAGTTGACTGAAGATGTTCTCTTGCAATTGCTAGCTGGTATGTCCGTGCACAAAGAGTTTGGCCAACAGTTTGTTTATCTGTCTAACTACTGAGGTTGTGCTGGAAAGCCCATTATTACACATTGGTATAAATAACTTTTAAATGGAAACAATTTACAGTAGGAAAGCCTCATTGTTCTTCCTTTGCCTGTTTTGTTACTGTTGTTATCTAGGAGCTGAAATATGTTATAGTCTGTGAAAACAACAAGGATTCACAGTTACTAAATGGGTATTAAATTGCAGCTTGTAGTGTCTTGCTGGTGTCCTGTGCCAAATGTTTGTAAAAAAGCTGGAACAGGGAATCTTCTTACACTGTATTTTTGTGTCTTTGCAGAATACAGTTAAAAATGCTACAAACCACATTGTAGTACAAGACTCACCCTGAGTAATTCTAACTCAGAAATTTTCCTACTAGGTTTTTGTTCCCATTATGGGCATAGCTATAGGTACATAGCAGAATTGAGTAGATTCAATTTCAACACTATTAAATTCTCCTTTCAGCAACTAAATCTGACTTCTAAATAATTTTTAATGTAAAAAAAGTGCTTAAACTAGAACAGAGCCTTTTTCCTATAGAATTTAAACAATGACATTGCAGATATTAGCCCCAGGACAATTTATGTTTTAAATTGGTTTACCTTTTAAGCTGTTGTACTATATCTTAAAAGACACTTAAAACCTTCTTCACTGCTGTGGAATGGTGCATTCTTATTGGGGAGAACAAATAGGTGGGGTTTTTTAACTTATATGTCACTCAAATATTTAAACGATTTGACAATGTTATTTTTTTTTATAATGGAAAGAACTTGTAATCGGATTTTCTAAAAGTAAATTTGTAACTATTCTAAAATTTTAAAATGAGAGTTATGCTTTTTTAAGAAATCATAAGAAAATTATAGAACTGTCGCTAGAGGAAGGAGAGCAGATTAGTCATTGGTGACTGGAGAAGGAAGTATGAGTTAGGTAGAATTCAGTGTCATTCAGTTCTGAAAAAAAAATAATGAAGGAAGTTGTAAAGCGTTTGCTAGGATCTAGATATTTCTAGAAGCTGTTCAGGGCATCTGGCAATTAAGTGCTGTATAAATCTGGCTCGGCCATCTTATTTCCCAGTCTTCATAGTGCAGAATTCACTATGACTGTTTCTCATTATACCTGCAAAATATATATATATAAAAATAAATCAATAAAAAATACTCATTGATACTACATGCTTGTGTATAGAATTTAGTGAATACCAAACATATGTGTGGCTGCCGGGCCTCGAATAGCCGCTCTCAGGCGGCCTTCACTCTGGTGGTAGACGTTAAGTGCCTTACGGACTCGTGTCGCAAACCGAGTAGATGTCTCCCCCTTGAGTCGCCTCCCCCGTTCTCGCCTGCCACGAGTTGTTGTTTCTCAATAGGTGGGATTGGTCGTCGAGTGTACTTGGTGGCCCGTGGTTCGCCCGGCAGTCATTCATGGGGCTCCACCACCCCTACACCCCGGCCTCACGCCTCCTTCAGTGCATCATCCAACTGTTGGCCTCGTCCCCTCCGTTGGAATAATGCCTCCAGACTTGGCATGTAGGTGCCCATGACCTTACAGCCACATTTGCCCATGTGGGCCTACCCCTCGGCCCTCCTTGCCTCTGTCCCTTCATTTGGGGAAACACATACCTTATTTTTTTGTGTAAACCTTCCGAGGCTTCTCCTCAGCCCCGTCCCTTGGATACCCGCACTTTCCCCGTATGCCCCTTCTTACGGGGTAACTAAATAAATGTAGTAACAAAATGCAGAATACTAAGCCACTTCCTGACGTGGTGGCCCCCTACCCCCCTTACTATCCTTCCCTGGACTCTAGTGGGGGGGGAGGGTTGCTTTACTCCTGACCTGTTGCCTCCAGTATTCACTCCTGTCAACCCGGCTGGGACCGGTGGCGATACCTGCCCTGACTGTAAACCCCTCAGGGCTCTCCCGAGGTCTTCTCCCCCTTGCGTGGCTTCTTCCTTGCCCTGTCATCCTGGCATTCCCATCTGGAGTCAGCTCTGCCTCCGGGTGCAGCTCCAGCTCTGCCTCTGGCCGGCGTGCTTGTCACTCCCTCGCCGTCCTGTGCGGGCTCCAGTCGGGATGCTCTGCCTTGCCCTGCCAGCGTCTGCCCCTGCTTGCCAGGCTCCAAGGGTTCTGTGGGGAGGATCCCTTTTGCTCCCTGTGGCAGCTGCAGCTCCTCTCCTGTGCTGCCCACCTCCTCCGCGGCATTGGTCGCCATTTTTTTACGCCAGCCGGCATCTGAAGCTGATGTCATCAGCTGGCCGTAATTGAATAAAGAAGCAGCTGATGGAACCGCATGGGCTCTTTGTTCTGCCCCTTTTGCACTGCATCTCGTGCTGCTGGTAAATATCCTCTGTTACTTCTGTCCCTGGGACAATATGAAATCATCTGACTTAGATGCCAAAAATTAAATGGAGGGTTAGGAATAAGATTACTGAAGCATTGGGAATGGATGCTGGTAATACTTCTAAAGAAAGCTGCAAACTTTTATTAGGAACTGATAAGCAGCAAGATTAAAAAGATTCAGGCTCATCTAGAAATTGCAAAAATTGGTTTCTTTTCATTCAGTGGCATTTTGATCTTGAATAATGCAGCTTTGAAGAATTAAATAGAACAACGGAATATTGTTAAGTTTGATCTAGGAAGTGAGACATTTTCAAAATGTAACTATGATGATGATAATTGAGGTCCCTATTGAGTTTCTTCTAACTTCTCTTCAACATTAACTTAATTCACGATCAATCGGAGTTCATCTTTGACACCAATGATCAATCAGGGATTTTGTCATAAAAACAACAGAAAGGCAAAGAGTTTCATTTGTTAAGACAGTTTTAATCTGTTTTATTCTAGTGTTGTCTACATGGCACAAAAGAATCAATTTAAAGAAATGCCTAAAGACCTTAGCTATGAATCTGTTCTTCCAGAACAGTTTAAATTTAGAGGTCTAATGCTAGAAGTTGTCATATATATAGAAAGGGTTGGGCTGTCCTGTTAAAACAACAACAACAAAACCCAACCAACCAAACAAAAAACCCCCAACATTTAAGCAAATTATTAGTGAAACCTGAGAAATGAGACCTCTTCAATCATACCATATAGTCTTTGGAAAAAATATCTGTAGGTGGGGGAAAATGCAGGTTGCATGCAAAACCAAGGATCCAGAGAACAAGACAACAAAGCTTCTCATGTGGAGTCATCCAAAAATTTTGAAGTATGGATGCTCAGCATATGATTAAATTTCACTGACAAAGAAGAAATAATAAACTCTGATCTAAAGCAAGTTGTGAAAGCTTAAAGAAAATTTTTCAAGCACAATGTTTGGTCAAGAAAAGATTGCTGTCCTGACTGTCCAATTACATTTGGTAGGAAGCTCAGAAAAAAAAATTGTCTCTACATTCATATCCAGCTTCAATAAGTTTACGGAAATTTGCAAAATTTCCCGGATTCAAGGAGATCTGTGATCAAACCATATCAAAAGACTGAAGGACAGAACTAAGTTGAAAAACAGCCATTAGAGTTTTTACAGTGTTGAAATGATGTAGCTGTGATGGTCAAGGAAACATACAATAGGCCAAGAGTGTTTTTGTGGGTGATATCTTTTATTGGACTAATTGTATGGTTGGGATAGATTTACAGGTTTCCCTCGCTTTATGCGGTAGATGCATTCCTGAAAAACTGTGCATAACTTGAACTTGCATAAAGGGAGCCCTCTTTACAAGGTAACAAACAGGGATAAGTTCCAAGATCTGGACTGCATCAGCAGCAGGTAAGTCTGCTGGGGCCAGGGCAGCGGTGGGCTCTACCCAGCATGAGGCTGTGCTTGGGGCAGGTGGCGGTGGTGCTGGGAGGGAGGCTACGGAAGTGGGGGGGCTGCAGCCACCCCAACATTTGCCAGAGCCTGGCCTCGGGCTGGGATAAATGGGGCTTGATCTGCACCCACACAGGTGGTGAGGGAGGGAGTGGGGCTGGGACAGAGGCAGACACTGCATAGCCAAGGTGGCATGTGGGATAGGGGCACAGCTCCAGCTCCCATGGGATACTGCTGGGTTTGGGGGCCACACTGGGCTTTTCCCAGCGGGGGGGTTGGGCCATGCTGTCCTTGGGGTGGGTGGCAGTGCAGGGAGGGGGCTGGGGGTGATGCAGCAAATGCTGGGGTGGCTGCAGCCCCCCTAGTGGGAAGAGCCTGGTGTGGCCCCTTACCCCAGCCCACAGCTGCAGCCTGTAGCAGCAGGAGCTCTGCCCCCCATCCCACCCCTCCTGTCTAGCACCTGCCTGTGCCCCAGCCCTACTCCCTCCCTCCCCACTGGTGGGGGGATAGATTGAGGCCCCACTTACCCCAGCCCCTGCTTCTGCCTGTGCCCCGCTCCCTCTGTCACCCCTGGGGTCTCAATCTGTTCCTCCACCCACGACCCTTTCCCCTCATCCCCACAAACTTACCAGCTGCTGATCGCATAAGAGTGAATTGACCTTGCATATAACAAATTTGGGGTATAAAAAGGGTCATCATATGAGAGCGACTTCGCATATACGGAATCTGCATAAAGCAAGGGAAACCTGTAGCTAAGCTTTTGGATATCACAGTACCCTTTCTTGGGTCTCCAGTTCCACTGTGAAGCATGCAGGGACTTGGGGGACAATTCTCCTGTGGCTGTAAGGCTACCTTAGTGTGGGGTGCTGTCTAGATGTGGCATGGCTGTCTCCTGTCCCCCAGACACCTCCCAGTGGAACGGGAGGTGTGTCAGGGGGTGGGGGGAGTAGTGGGAGACAATTCTGCCACTTCAAGGCTTCCCAAGCACAGAGAGCCTTGCAGCCAGAGGAAGAATGTCCCTTTCTCCTCGTGCCTTCTGGTGAAATTAGAGGAGTGTACTGGGTGGGGGCTCTCACCTTGCAGTGACAGCCTTCCTAGGGCTGTGGGAGGCTTCCTGACTCAGGAGGATGCTCCCCCGCCCACAATCTTCCTCTGATCACCTGGAGCGGGCAGGGTCTCTACAGGGCTCCCGGACTCCTCACCTGTGGGTGGGAGCCAGTGGTCTCCCTCACTCTCTTTCCCTTGGAAGGAAGGAGTGAAAGCAGAGAATTGTAGGTTACTGGGTGTCTTCAACACCCAAGAGAAGCATCCAGCCATTCAAATTAGTGCAGGATAGTTCCATAGTTTCTAGGTTTGGAAGGGACCTGAGTAGACCATCTAGTCCGACCCCCTGCCATGGCAGGAAAGAGTACTGGGGTCAAACGACCCCAGCAGAGAGAGTTACCTGGTTTGAAGTCAGGAAACTGCTTGAACAGCCATATACTCTTTGTGCTGAGAGAGAGGCTTTATTCCCCCGCCAGCACAAATACAATGCATGTAGTCTGCATGGGTTATATAGTGATGGTATATCTGTTTTCAGAAATGCCTTGTAAGATCTTTCTGCTTTCTACCAGAACATCTGTTTGCATCGATACTAATTTACACACGTCAGTATGTTGAAAGCCTGTTTTTTGGGGCTTTTTCACCCTTCATCCCTGCTGATGAAGGGTTGCCTTTATAATCTCGCCTCTCAAATAATGAAGCGGAGTTTAAAGTCTTATCTTGCATTATCTTTAGTGTCTTATATAGTCACTGCTTCTGTCACTGTTCTCTTACTTGCTAGTTATAACTTCCTTTCTTAGTTGTACTAACCTTAATATTGTAACTCTTAATTTTAGCAGGCTTTGACTTTGTTTCTTAGGAGTTGATTCTGCAGCACTTTGGGTTTTTTGGGTTTTTTAAAAACAAAAATCTGACCCAAAGTGGTTGGGAATTCCATACAAGAACCAACAAATATGTAGTCCTTCCCTTTTAGTACATTTTGTATAAATGCGTCTTGTTTGTCTTTCTTTCTACATGGTGTCTTCCTATATATGTAGACTACTTAAAAAACATTTTTCCAATTCCTCATTTTGACTGCGTTGGCAGCTTTTTAACCTTGATGCACTGCTTTGGCATATAGTTGCCATATTTTTTTGCACCCCCTCCCCCCAAAATAAGATGCACACCCTGTTTTTGGAAGACAGAATGAAGAAGAATTTTTTCCCCAGATTTGTGGCTACATAGAGCTAGAGCAAAACCTAATCTTCACCTCACTCACTCTCTCCTTTCTGTGCAGGCAAAAGCTGGAATTTTAACCCCTTTCCAGCTGAATTGCTGCTGAAGATAGGACTGCATTGGGGAATCTAGGGTTTTGAAAAGAACCAAAAAACAGTGTTCAGGGATGTGAAATAGGAGAGAGAATGGGAGTAGCTAACAGGCAGCAAAATGGCCAAAAAAGGATACTTTAATTAGTGGAACATCAAGCCCATTTAAAAAGGAGAGAAGTCTAATACCTGTGGAATAAAGAGCAATTAGCAGGAGTCGGGTAGATTATAATAAGTCATTAAGTCTATTGAGTGTTACCTGAATAGAAGTGCCATTGCTGCTGGTGGGCAGTTGGTTTTACATTTTGAGTGGAGCAGGAATTAAAGAGGGTGTGACCTCACCACTCTTCCTACCGTGGATCTGCCCCTACTGGACTCCATTCCCTCCATGTGAGAAGAGAAGGAAAAGAATTAACAGCCATCTTATAGCATCTCAATGCTTATATGCCGGGCAGAAAAATTGCCTTTGCCATTTAAGACATGCACCCCAATTTTGGAAGGCTAATCGTGGGTGAAAAGGTGAATGTACAAGTAAATAGTATACAACATTTATCTCCATGTTTGCTTGCCAATCTGGTTTATGGTTCAGTCGCTGATTCATTAAATTTCTTTCTTCTAAGTGCTACTCAGCTTGAATTAGTGTGCATTTCCCATCAGAGTAAGGAAATCAATTTTTGAGCATTTTATAGCAATCACTTATTTTATGGTATGTTTTTTCCCATTTACACTGCCCAGTGGGCCTATTATTAATTGCTAAACTCTGTTTTATTTTCTATTTTGATCATTCTTGGTTAACTGGCATCTTCACAATAGAATGGTCAGTGTGAAAATCCTAAGCAAAAATTTTCTCACTGCCTTTGCCTACAGAGTAATTTTTTTTCACTACTTTGCGCATAGCACCTGTTGGGGAAACAGTTATGATCAAAGGCTTAGTGTCAAGAATCAAGTTCGATATTGATATTTCTGAGTAAATATTTCTGGTATCCGTTGGAGGAGTCGACAGTAACAGTAACAAAAATGCATCATGGATGGGTCATCTACTGGTTGGTTTAGTCTGTTCCCTTTTAGACTGTGTGCTTATGTCAATAATATTGCCATAAACTAATTTATGATTTCTGATGCCCTCCCTTTTTTAAATCCACTGTCTCCTAAAATAAGTTCTTGTAAGGAATTGTTTCCAGTGGGTCGCTTGCTTAAGTTTAGTTCTTGCTGTGAAGTCAGTGGCAAGATGCTTCTATTTTTAGTCTTTTTTTTTTTCATGCTCATCACTCAGCATCTTGCATATTCATCAATTCAGGCATCTCTGATGTAGAGAAATGTTGTGATATCTATACTGTAGCTGAAGAAACTAAGTGACTTGCCTAGATTTAAATAAAACTGTTGTAGACCTGTACTAGAATCCAGACCAGCTTCATTCAAGCTAAATATCTTAGCCACAAGAGCTTTAGTCCTCTCATTGACAACGGGGCAGAAGCAGGACTTGGCACCTTATGTGGGGAAACATTGATATTCCCTGTCTACTTTGTCATGACTATTTAAAAAAATATTCACGGGGTCTTACAACAGCTTTTTTGTAAAACTCTGTATGCTGAAAGATGCTCAGGCAATACATTGAAATTATTTTAAAGTAATCTCAAGTTTTTATATATATTTTACAGAATTAAGTTCAGTTGAAATCGTATTCTTTATAAATGTTTGAAAATAGTTTAGAGTTATGGATTTTACAAAATCCACGTTGACTGGCTCAAGTGAGTTTGCATTTGATGGCTTGTCATGGTCCCTCTTATCATGTTAGATGGCCAGGAGGAGAAATTGGCTTTTAGTTGCAAGTTAACATCAACTTAAACAGCCTAGCTCAGTTTAGTTACTGAAGAGAGGTGCCTTTCTGAATATAAACAGGAGAAAATTCTGTTCTCTGTGTAGTCGCCACCCACAGGCAGTGATACTTGGTTGTAACTTGTAACAGGACTTGGTGGATAAGTGAGAAAAGCATGTAGCACTTCAGTATTTCTTGCCATGAAGTGGCTAAGCAGTGAGATTGGGACCGGGGATGAGAAACTGGCAGAAAAACTGTGGTTCAGGGAAGCAAGTTCAGGGTGTGGATTAGGACGAAGTAGACAAAGAGTCTGTGAAAGGGGCAACAAGCTATGATGGGGAAGACATTAGATTGAGTTAAGGCTGTTAGCCTAGGTGGAGAAGAAGAGGTTAAATTTGGGGGGACTGAGCATTATAGACTATACTTGCTTATAAAGCAATCCCTGCCAGAGACTGAATAAGATGAATACTTCCTGAGTCTTAAATTTCCTCTATTAGGAAATATGTCTGGGTGTGTCCACATGTGCAACCGAAGTGTTCCAAACTAAGTGACTTGCCTAGATTCAAATAAAACTGTTGTAGACCTGTACTAGATGGGGAAACTGATTCAAATTGTCCTCTGGCAAAAGGTGCGTCTCACCCCACTCTACTGGGAAGATGACACCTCTCTTGCTATTGGTTCATTAGCTGAATGATAGATCTAAAGTTTCTGGCCTTGCAAATAAACTGTTCCAATTTCAATATGATGCCTTGTGATAGTATTTCTGGGATGTTTTATTTCCAGTTTTCTTTAAAAAAAAAGAAATCCAGGAGATTGTACATGCACAACTGTGCGGTAGGAACACTATTAAGGTTCCAAATTGAGCACTCCTAATTTAGGAAATGCTGTAATTAAATAATGGCTATGTAACTTTATCAGACACTTTGTGACACAGTCTTTAATGCTGGAATGGCACATGCTTTGTCTGCATTACAGATTTGTTCTGGACATGAATTAGAGTGGTCTGGTAGAGGAGGATGGTGTCTATAAGACCCTCCCTGCCTTTTATTTACTGCTGAAATTTTGAAGGTGTCATCATGGAGGTATAGTTTTGCGGAAGGGGGCAGGAGGGTCTTGTGGTTAAGGCTTTTGTCTTGAGTTGGGCTGGAGCTGGTCACCAGAACAGAGAACGGGGAGTCCGCCTTTCCTGTGCTCTCTGCAGAATTGGATTCTTTCCCTGCCTCTAGATTAGACTTTCCAGAAAGGGGCATTTTGATAATTATTCTCTGCATGCTTTACATGGGACTCTGCATTTTGATTTTCAGAAGGGCAAAGCTGTCATTAGTGAACATAGTTGCCACTGACTTCTTACTTGAATATACAAACTGTGATATATAATAAGTATTTTGAAAAATCAGATCCTAAGTGTGTGAAGTTGTGCACTCAAAATTAGTGGGTACTTTACTTTGACATTCAGCACTGTGCCTATGTTCTCAGCTCTAACATGGGGATTTACCATTTCCCCTGTCTTAGAAGTGGTGGAAATTAATTTCTGTCTGAATCAGTTTTATAGTATAGGTTTGACATAACAGAAAAGCCCTTGACAAAGTTACACTTGTGACTTCAGAGTAGGGCTTGTATAGTGTGCAATAAATAAGACTTGGGGACATGCACAGAATAATGAAAATGAAAGAAATTACTAAGTAGTCATTTACTTATTGAGCCCTCTCCATCCTAGGCACTGAATGAGGCAGGGATCTTTCAGAAAAAGTAACGTGATCCTGTGTCTAGAGACTGCATCATAATGCACTTGCCCTCAGGGGCTGAATTAAGGTTGTATGATCAGCCTTCGCTCCTAACTTAACCCCCTTGCTCCCTACCCCCGCCACTGAGTAGCCTCTTGGCCACTCCGCGGCATAGAGGCCTTGTGGCGAAGAGAGGAAGATTAAAGGCACCATTGCACCACAAGCTTGTGCTGTGATTTAAGTAGGTCCTTAAATATAGGTTTTGTGCACAATATTTACAAATAAGTCAGCTGTGCAATAAAATATGTTTAAGGCAACATGCTAACACCGCAGTTTTGTAATAACTAGTTAAAAGTTTTCATGGATGTACAAAACAAATGAGGAAAAATAGTTGATTAAAGAGTTCAATGTATTTTGGAAATAGAAACTTGGCAGTCAGAGCAGTTGCTACATGTTCTTACCAGTTAGTTGGGTATCACATGACCAATCAACTGCCTTTTGTTTGTTTTAGCAATTGTTTTAAATTGAGAGTTTTAAAAAGCTAAGTAATATAAAACAAAAGTTTTATAAGCAATATATGGCATTGGCAAACTGTACAGAAAATCATGGATCCATTCTACTCCTTTATTTTGTACTATGTAACCAACCTCCCTAGGTCTCTGAAGGTGTCTTCCTCTGTTGCTTGAAGAGGACAGATCTCAGTTTACTGTCTGCTAATCACATAATGATCACCAGGGATCCGGGTTTTCCGTTTCCCATGGAAAAATGGAGACAAATCCGGATTTCCCCCTTTATCCCAGAAAAAAGCAGATTTCTCATTTTAACAGTGAAACGCACATACTTTTTGCAAAGAGCTCCATGCAGGCTGACAGAGTTCCAGCCTGCAAGGGAGTGAGAGGGCATTCAGGTAGGGGGTGCCATGTGGACCTATATGCACATGGGCGCCAGGCAGCCTGGAGACCACAATGAACGGCTACAGGACCCCACCGGGGAGTGGGATGGGGCCGTGAGCAACTTGTCTGGGGGGCCAGCACTGTGGTACTGTGCACACTTCTGGGGGGCGAGGGGTGACCCATGTCCCCCAGATCTGTGCATGGACTGGGGGCAGGCTGCCCGCTTTAGGCTTGGGCTGTCCACCCTGCTGCCCTCCTCTGGGGGTCTCCTGAGCCCAGCAGGTGTGACCCGGTGCTGCAGGTCACAACGGGGTTGCATGGGGAAGCTGCTTGCTGCTGTGAGCTCTGTGCTGTCCTGGTGAGCTGTCTCTGCACGTGTGGTAGCAGCAGGAATGGTGGCACAGGGTTGTGCCTCTCACTGTTGCTGCACATGGAGGGGATGCATTGCCAGGGCAGCATGGAGATTGCAGCAGCAAGCAGCTTCCTCATGCAGTCCCTCTGTGCCCTGCAGTGATGGGTCATATCCACTGGGCTGCGGAGACCCTGGGGAGGGCAGCAGGTTTGGAGCCTGCAGCAGGCAGCCTATACCTCCCCCACCCCTGTCCCATACACAGATATGGGGGGCATGGGTCTCCCCTGCCCCCCCCGGGAGTTCGTGCAGTGGCGGGGAGTAGCGGGTAAGCTGCGCTTTGCTCTGCTGCAGCAGCTGCTGCTGCCTGCCTTCTGTGGGGGATGGGGCTGCGGACCTGTGCCCTGGCCCTGTAGCCCTGGCAGCTGGGGGCCCCCTCTGGCAGGGCTGGGGGGGAAAGGGGGTGAGGGACACTAGTAGGGTTGGGGGAGTTTTGGGGGCAGAGTGAGGGGCATCAGCAGGTCCAGGGTGTGTGGGGTGAGGCACACCAGCGGGGCCAGAGGGCTGTGGCTTGTGGATGAGGGGCCTGGACCTGCATTCTGTGAACTAAGGGGGCAAGGAGAACTCTGATTTTCCATGATAAACCGAAAATCAAATGCCAAAATTTATAGGTATTTAGAATTTATTTTATTATAGTGATTTGAGGCACTGGAAGGCTTCCCAATTGCTTTAAAATGTAAATATAGCAAGAAAACTTTGTGTTTAACTGATGCCTATATAAGTATATTTGCCCTCCATTTTAATCACAGATTTTGGGTTTTTTATCAGAGGATATGCGGTTGGTTGGTTGGTTTGTTTGTTTGTTTTTATTGGAGAATTTGTGATGTCTCATCAGGGAAAATGAGGATCCCCGGTGCTAATGGTTGCATATTGGTGTAAGGATGACAGCAGTCAAGTATAATTTTACATTTTCAGTACCTTCCCTCCCCGACCCACCCCTCAATACTCCTGGCAAGTAATGCTTAAGTGAACCTTACTGTCAGAGTTCAGAAAGAATGATCTATGGTAGCAGTTTTCCTAGAGAGGATTGTGAATGCTTTGGATAAAAAATTATAGCTGTTTGAATTATTAGAAAACTATCACATTGTTATTGCTATAAAATATTAAATTATATTAATATAATTTCACCGAGAGTGTTGTGGCAGCTAGACTTCTTAAAAGGGAATAGGCACAAATGAATGTAAGAATGTCAGCTGGTTACCTGTTGGTGTTCAAGGAGCTTGCCTGAATTCTGGGTTTAGGATTAAAAATAATTAAATATTAAATAATGTGAAGTCCTTCTTACTAGGATTTATTTTATCATCATCTTTTTGCCTGTGGTGGTCTTTGGAAGAAAATGGAAACTTAAAAAAACTTCTTAAAAAAAAAGTCTTAGCCTTCCTACCTAAAATATATTTTATATTTAATTCTTTTATAACAACTTTTACATCTAAAGCATCTGGAATAGTTTTTCTGGTGGAGTTCTAAAAGGAGTAATCAGTTAAATACCTTAGTAAAAAATTGCAATAATTTGCAATATTCTGCCATATTTTAGAATCAAATGATGGATCTCCG
Source organism: Crocodylus siamensis (assembly GCF_052110815.1). Taxonomy (NCBI): domain Eukaryota; kingdom Metazoa; phylum Chordata; order Crocodylia; family Crocodylidae; genus Crocodylus; species Crocodylus siamensis. The sequence goes on along the minus strand of NC_143396.1, from coordinate 15,337,955 downwards.
AAATGACATTTCTTTTTTAAAATTCTAACTTTAAACTTCATGAAACACATCACACTTGCAACATTTTAGCAGCCTTTTCTGGATCTTAGTATAAAATATTTTTCCCCCTTCCATCCTATGAGTGCTAATTTTTGACCTGTAGCTTCAATTTTGCTAATGCTGTCTACAGCTTGCTATGTTTTCCCTAGTATTCCCAAAGCTGGAAGTCCCATTTAAAGATCCGTATTAGCAGTTTGCTGCCTTGATGTGGAACTGCTATACGCAGGACCCAAACCAGGAGGGGCTTGTTTTGGATCAGCTCAATCCAGTACTAGTAGTAGTTCTGAAGACTGAGATCCCGCTTACAACATACTTTGGAACAGCTCAACAGAGTTATTTTTCTACTTGGTGAAAGTTATTGGGGCAGAGTATTTGACCCCAGTTTGTAAACCCAGTCTGGATCTGGCTTTGATTCCAACCCTCATTTTACTTTGGAATCTGTTAATATTGTATTACAAAAAAGTATGAGAGCTAAATATATTTATTATTAATCGTTATTTATCCATGGAGGCTCTTCTCAGCCAGACTGGCTGACCTCCTCCACCAGGTTTTAAACTAAGCCCACTGGGAGACCGGGGGACTACCACTACTGCTGGCCCACTGAGTAACCTTTGCAAAGCCAGCAGGCCAAGACACTTAAGGGAGCCCACCCCTACCCCAGTCCTGGAACAATCTGTGGGTAAGGCAAGGGCCCCCAAGGGGACTCTTGCCTGTCTATACATGAATGCCAGGAGTTTGGGGAATAAACAGGAGGAACTTGTCCTCCTACTTTAACACAAATAATTACAGTGCCATAAGGATAGTGGAGACATGGTGAGACTCCACCCATGACTGGACCACGGGTATAGATGGCTGTACCCTGTACGGGAGAGATTGAGTGGACAGAAGGGGCAGAGGTGTAGCTCTTTATGTCAAGAAGAACTACGTGTCCCTGCAAGACGATATTGGCAACCAGGGTGGATGACTAGAGACCCTCTGGGTTAAACAGCACAGGGGACACAATGGTGGGGGTCTGCTACAGACCTCCCACCCAAAGTCAAGAGCTTGACGAGGAGTTCACCAGGGAATTGGCTGAGGCCACATGCTTCCGGTCCATGGTTGTCATGGGAGACTTCAACTACCCAGTCATCTCATGGGAAGAGAGCTTGGCCAAATCTGAGCAGTTGCAAATCTTCCTCTCGTGAATGGATGACCTCTATCTGATGCAAGAAGTCTACAGGCCAACGAGAGGTAAAGCGCTGCTTGACCTGGTGCTGGCAACCGGGGACAACCTAATTAGCGACCTAATGATTGAAGGGAAGCTGGGTGACCGTGACCGTGAGCTGATCACCTTCACCATCTGCCGTAAAGCTGGCAAGTGATTCAGCAATGCAGAAGTCCTCGACTTCAGGAAAGCTGACTTTGACAAGCTCAGGAGCCTTGTCGGTGAGGCCCTAAGGGACCATGACTGCAAGGGGAGGGGAGTTCAGGAAGAGTTGTTGCTCCTCAAGGGAGCGATCCTAGATGTAGCTAAGGCTATTCTGTCACAGGAAAGGCAGCAAAAGGGCACATCAGCCCCCTTGGCTCATCAAGGAACTGGCGGACCTCCTGCATCTAAAAACAAAGAACTACAGAGAATGGAGGATGGGATCCACCTCTCAGGACAAATATTCTGCACTGGTCTGGTCCTCCAGGGAGCGAACCAGAAAAGCCAAAGCTGTGACGGAACTAACTGGCCACTAGTATCACGGATAATAAAAAGTACTTTTTTAGGTATGTGGGGAGCTGGAGGAAGAACAAGGGCAACATTGGACCCCTGCTATCCCAGATGGGACAACTGACAACTGATGCCCAGGAAAAAACCAACTTAATAATGGGTACTTTGCATTGGTCTTTCACCAGTCCCATGGGACGCCTCTGCCCATCATGGGACAGGGAGGCCTGAGTGAGGGAGATTCCTTGCCCTCCATCAATGGAGGAACACCTTGAGAGGCTGGACACCGTCAAGTCAGCCGGCCATGATAATCAACACCGCCGGGTACTTAAGAAGCTGGCTAGCATAATAGCTCAACCCCTGGCACAGATCTTCGAGAACTCCTGGCGCTCTGGTGAAGTGCCTGAAGACTGGAAAAAGTCCAATGTGGTGCCTGTCTTCAGGAAAGGGAGGAAAGTGGATCCGGCAAACTACAGGCCCATCAGCCTGGTCTCTATCCTGAGGAAGGTCTAAAAAAGATTATCAAAGAGGCCATTCTTAACGGACTGGCTGATGGCAACATACTGAGGGATAGCTAGCACGGGTTTGTTCCGGGTAGGTCTTGCTTGACCAATCTCATTTCCTTTTTATGACCAGGTAACCTATCACCTGGATAAGGGAGAGGAGATTGATGTCATATATCTTGACTTTAAAAAAGCTTTTGATCTGGTATCCCATGATCACTTCTTGGAAAAACTGGCCAACTACAGCCTCGGATCCACCATGATCCCTTGGCTGGGGAATTGGCTCCGTGGTTGGACCCAGAGGGAGGTGGTTGATGGAAGTCAATCGTCATGGTGCCCTGCGACTGAGGTCCCACAAGGCTCTGTCCTCGGACCTATATTATTCAACATCTTCATTAATGACTTGGACATTGGAGTCAGAAGCAGACTGGTCAAGTTTCATAGTTTTCATAGACATTAGGGCTGGAAGGGACCTCAGAAGATCGAGTCCAGCCCCCTGCTCTGGGGCAGGAAGTCAGGTGGGGTCATAGGATCCCAGCAAGATAAGCATCCAAATTTCTCTTGAAGGCGTTCAATGTGGGTGCTTGAACTACCTCTGATGGCAGGCTATTCCAGACCTTGGGGGCTTAAACAGTAAAGAAGTTCTTCCTTGTGTCTAGCCAGAAATGGCCTTGCTGGAGTTTATAACTGTTTGACCTTGTCATTCCTTGGGGCGCTCTGGTGAATAGTTGTTCCCTCAGATCCTGGTGAACTCCCCTGATATACTTATAGGTTGCCATCAGATCGCCCCTGAACCTGCGCTTTTCCAGGTTAAAGAGCCCCATAGCTCTCAGCCTGTCATCATAAGGTCTGTTTTCCTGACCTCTGATCATGTTCATGGCTCTTCTCTGGACTCTCACAAGCTTCTCCACATCCTTTTTGAATTGTGGAGCCCAAAACTGGATGCAGTACTCCAGCTGTGACCTCACCAAGGCTGAGTACAAGGGGAGAATGACATCCTGAGATTTGCTTGAGAAGCATCTATGGATGCAAACCAGCATTTTGGTCGCTTTAGTAGCCACAGCATCACATTGCAGGCTCATGTTCATCTTGTGGTCAGTGATGACCCCCAAGTCTCTTTCTTCCATAGTGCTAGCCAGCGTAGCACTGCTGAGCCTATAAGGATGGTGCAGGGTTTTTTTTCCCAAGATGGAGAACCTTGCACTTTTCAGTGTTGAACACCATCAGATTCTTGTCCACCCATTTGCTGAGCCTGTCCAGGTCAGCCTGGATCACCCTCCTGTCTTCAGCTGTGGATGATTTACCCCAAAGTTTGGTCATTGGTGAACTTGGCCAATCTGCTTCTGACTCCAGTGTCCACATCATGAATGAAGATGTTGAACAATATGGGTCCAAGGACAGAGCCTTGAGGGACCCCACTGGTCACAGGGCACCGTGACGATTGACGTCTGTCAATTACTACCCTCTGGGTCCGACCACTGAGCCAATTTCCCAGCCAGTGTGTCATGGTGGAACCAAGGCCCCAATTGGCCAGTTTCGCCAAGAAGTAATCATGGGATACCAGATCAAAGGCTTTTTTGAAGTCAAGATATATGACATCAATCTCTTCTCCCTTGTCCTGGTGATGGGTCACCTGGTTGTAAAAGGAAATGAGATTGGTCAAGCAAGACCTACTGAGAAAAAACCAGTGCTGACTATCCCTCAGGATTTTGGTGTTGGCCAGTCCATTAAGGATGGACTCTTTAATAAACTCTTCAAAGACCTTCCTCAGGATAGAGGTCAGGCTGATGGGCCTGTAGTTTTGCCAGATCCACTCTCCTCCCTTTCTTGAAGATCGGCACCACATTTGCTTTCTTCCAGTCCTCAGGCACTACACCAGAGTGCCAGGAGTTCTCAAAGATCTGTGCCAGAGGCTGGACTACGATGCTCGCCAGCTCCTTGAGTACCCTGGGGTGTAGATTATCCGGGCCAACTGACTTGAAGGTATCCAGCCTCTTAAGGTGTTCCTTCGCAAGGTCACCATTGATGGAAGGCAGGGGATCTCCCTCACCCGGACCTCCCTGTCCCATAGTGGGCATGGGCGTCCTATGGGACTGATGAAAGACCGACACAAAGTACCTATTTAATAGGTTGGCTTTTTCCTGGGTGTCAGTTGTCAGTTGTCCCATCTGGTTCAGCAGGGGTCCAATGTTGCCCTTGTTTTTCCTCCAGCTCCCCGCATATCTGAAAAAGGACTTTTTATTTTCCTTGATGCTTGAAGCTAGTTGGAGTTCAGTTGCAGCCTTGGCTTTCCTGGTTTGCTCCCTGTAGGACCGGACCAGTACAGAATATTTGTCCTTGGAGGTGAATCCCATCTTCCATCCTTTGTAGGCCTTTCTTTTTAGCCTCAGGAGGTCTGCTAGATCCCTGGAGAGCCAGGGGAGCTGCTGTGCCCTCTTGCTACCTTTCCTCCTAGATGGAATAGAAATAGCTTGTGCATTGAGGATCGCTTCCTCGAGGAGCTACCACTCTTCATGATCTCCTCTCCCCCTGGGGTCGTAGTCGTAGTCGTTTAGTGCCTCTTGAGCTTGTCAAAGTCAGCTTTCCTGAAGTCGAGGACTTCTGAATTGCTGACTGACTTGATAGTTTTACGGTGGATGGTGGAGGTGATCAGCTCGTGGTTGCTGTCACCCAGCTTCCCATCAATCACTACGTCACTGATTAGCTACATCACTACATCCCCACTTGCCAGTACCAAGTTCAGCAGCGCTTTACCTCTCATTGGCCCATAGACTTCTTGAGTCAGGTAGAGGTTATCCACACATGATAAGAAGCTTTGCGACCGCTCGGATTTTGCTGAGTGATCCTCCCACAAGATGTCTGGGTAGTTGAAGTCATCCATGACAACCATGGTCCTGGAGCATGTGGCCTCTGCCAGTTCCCGGGCAAACTCGTGGTCGAGCTCTTGACTTTGGGTGGGAGGTCTGTAGTAGACTTCCACCATTATGTCCCCTTTGCCAAGTTCTCCACAGATTTTAACCCAGAGGGTCTCCAGTCGTCCACCTTGGTCACCAATATCAGCTTGCAGGGATGTGTAGCTTTCCTTAACACAGAGAGCTACACCCCCGCCCCTTTTATCTACTCAATCTCTCCTGTACAGGGTATAGCCTTCCGTACCCCTGGTCCAGTCATGCGTGTAGCCCCACCAGTACTCTGTTATCCCTATGACATCATAATTCTTTGTGTTAAGCAGGAAGACAAGTTCCTCCTGCTTTTTTCCCCGAGCTCCTGGCATTTGTGTACAGGCAGGTAAGTGTCCCTTTGTACCAGGGCTGGGGCAGAGGTGGACTCCCTTAAGTGCCTGCTGGCTTTGCCAGGGTTGCTCAGCAGGCCAGCAGTGGCGGTAGTCCCCCCATCCCCCAGTTGGCTTAGTTTAAAGTTAACTAATGATACCAACCTTTGGGGTAGAGCATCCACATCCGAGGATAGTAGAGCGATCCAGGCTGACCTTTACAGGCTCAGGAAATGGGTGGACAAGAACGTGATGGCATTTAACACCGCAAAATGCAAGGTTCTCCACCTTGGGGAAAAAAAACCTGCAGCAGCCTTATAGGCTTGGCAGTGCTATGCTGGCTAGCACTATGGATGACAAGGACTTGGGGTTCATTGTTGACCAGAAGATGAACATGAGTCTTCAATGAGATGCTGCAGCTAGTAAAGTGAGAAAAATGCTGGCTTGCATCCATAGATGCAAATCCCAGGCCGTCATTCTCCTGTTGTACTTGGGCTTGTTGAGGCCACACCTGGAATGCTGGATGTGGAGAAGCTTGAGAGTGTCCAGAGAAAAGCCCCATGCATGATCAGAGGTCAGGAAAACAGACCTTTATGATGACAGGCTGAAAGCTATGTGGCTCTTTAACTTGGAAAAGAGCAGACTCGGGGGTGATCTGATAGCCATCTACAAGTTTATCAGGGGTGTCCACCAGGATTTGGGGGAACGTTTGTTCACCAGAGCACCCCAAGGGCTGACAAGGTCAAACGGTCGTAAACTCCTGTAGGACCATTTCAGGCTGGACATAAGGAAGAATTTCTTTACTGTCTGAGTCCCCAAGGTCTGGAACAGCCTGCCATTGGAGGTGGTTCAAGCACCTATGTTGAATGCCTTCAAGAGAAATTTGGATGCTTATCTTGCTGGGATCCTATGACCGTAGCTGACTTCCTGCCCCAGGGCAGGGGCTTGACTCAATCTTCCAAGGTCCCTTCCAGCCCTAATGTCTATGAAATCGATAAACAAGGATGTCAGAAGTACATTTTACTTCTATATATTTGAAATATGATTTAAAATAAAATATTGCTGAAATCCCTGTTTATATCCAGGTACATATTTTTATCATTCTTACATTTTATTTTATGTATAATTATGTTTTATTCATAATTTAAAATCACATATATCAGGTATCAAACATGCTTTACAGACTGACAGGTTCCATTGGTCAGATCCAGTCTGGTACATTGGACCGCTGGTGGTTGGGGGCATGGCCTGCACAGAATTTGAGGCCCTTTGGCCCTGATGGACATGATCATCACCAGTAGGAGGCCTGGCTTACCGCCTCCTGCTTCCACACAGTTCCTGTTCACTCAGTCCTCCTCCTCTGGGATTCTCATCACCTTCAGCCTTGACTCTGCTGCTGGACCTGGATGGATTTAACAGCAGGGCTTGGGTAGACTTGACACCCATGGTATATATTTTAAAATATTTAAAATAAAATATATTGCTGAAATCTTTTTGTTCAGTAACATTATTTACACATGAGTTGGGCAGCTGACAAGTTACATGATAAATCTTGGACTAAGTAAGACTTCACATTTTTTATTTCAGGCTTAGAGAGTGAAACCTTTCACTTTAGGAAAGAATGGCTTTTGTTTTAATTTGAAGCTCTGCTGCTATTTAAACAGTGCCTGGCTTTGCAGTGGTTTTCCAAAGGCTGCAAGGGCTGTTTCCATGTGGGCAACTGCAGGCTGTGTTTGACAGCCCTGGTTGATGCCCTGGGACCGTGACCAGTTGCATAGTTGGCAAAACCAGCTTGTTTGCCTAGTTGGAGAGGAGGGAGAGGTAGAAGGCAGTGAGCACAGTCTCTTCCCCCGTGGGTGGCTCTGGGCTGTTTGACATCCCCAGTTGCTTCCTGGGGTACTGGTAATGACAAGCACAGCCTCAGTTTGCCTACCATGAAGGCAAGGGCAAGAAACATGCTTTCGCCCCACTCACTAATCCTCTCTCCTGCAACTATCTCCATCTGATTCCCACCTGGCATCAGTTGGAGACAACTTGTCTGCCATGGGGAGCAAAGGAGCTTTCCTGTTGTCCCCTGGCTAGAGAGTTTGCCACCTCACCTCCATTTCTTGCCACATTTTCCAGGGTTGCAAATTTCTTAGAAATGTGAACTGCTGGAAGTAAATGGCTGTCTCTAGCTTTAGTGTGGTACTGCGCTAGATTAATTAGCTCTTTTCTGCTCAGTTCCATACAAAGGCTACATTACATTATTTCTGGTTGTATCTAGATTTCATATATGTTAGGGCTGGAAGGGGTCTCAAAGATCATCAAGTTCTGCCCCAGGGGCAGGAAGTCAGCTAGGGTCAAAGGATCTCCAGAAGATATGCATCCAAGTGTTTCTTGAATAAGTCCAGAGTAGGTACCCAAACCTGGTTCCTCCAGGTCTGCTTGGATCTTGGGAGATGAATTTGTTTTGGGAAGTGAATCCTGATTCTTGGGGGCTCAGACACTAAAGAAATGTTTTCTTATGTCTAGCCTAAAATGGTCTTGTAGGAGTTTATGACCATTGGTCCTTGTTTTTCCTTGGGGCACTCCGGTGAACAGACGTTCTCCTAGATACTGATGAACATCCCTTATGTACTTTTATAGGTAAGCCTGCGCTTTTCCAGACTGAAGCGTCCCATGGCTCTCGGCCTCTTTTCATAGGGCCTATTCTCTTGCCCTTTGATCATGTGCTTGGCTTTCCTCTGGACTCTCAAGCTTCTCAACATCCTTCTTGAATTGTGGAGCCCAGAATTGGATGCAGTACTCCAGCTGCGGCCTCACCAAGCCCGAGTACAGCAGGAGGATGACTTAGTGAGATTTACTTAAGAAGCATCTATAGATGCAAGCCAGGGTTTTGTTTGCTTTGCCAGCTGCAACATCTCATTGGTGGCTCTTGTTCATCTTGTGGTCAATCATGACCCCCAAGTCTCTTTCAGTAGTGGTGCTAGCAAGTGTAGCACTGCTGAGCCTATAAGTATGCTGCTGGTTTTTTTTTTTTCCCCCCCTGAGGTGGAGTACATTGCATTTATCAGTATTGAACCGAGGTCACAGTTGGCTAATTTTTCCATGAGGAGGTCATGGGACACCAGATCAAAAGCTTTTTTTTAAAAGTCCAGGTATATGACATCAATCTCTTCTCTCTTGTCTAGGTGATATGTCACTTGGTCATAGGAAGAGATGAGATTGGTCAGGCAAGACCTACCCATGACAAACCCGTGCTGGCTGTCCCTCAGGATGTTGCCCTCAGCCAGCTTATCCAGAAGGGTCTCCTTGATAATTTTCTCAAGAATCTTACCAGGAGTTGAGGTCAAGCTGATTGGCCTGTAATTCCCGGTATCTACTTTCCGCCCTTTCTTGAAGATGGGTGCCACATTGGCCTTCTTCCAGTCTTCAGGGATTTCACCTGAGCGCCACGAATTTTTCAAATATTTTTGCCAATGGTTGGGCTATGACACCTGCCAGATCCTTGATTACCATAGGGTGTAGTCTGTCAGGACCAGTTGACTTGAAGGTGTGCAGCCTCTCAAAATGATCCTTTACTAGATCAACACCAATGCTGGGTATAAATACACCCTCACCCTGGCCATCCCGTGTCTTGCTAGGCAGGGCAGTCCCATTGGACTGATGAAAGACTGAAGTGAAGTACCCATTAAACAGGTTGGCCTTTTCCTGGGTGTCGGTTATCAGCTGTCCCATTTGGTTCAGCAGGTGTCTACTCTTGCTTTTTTCCCCTGACTCCCTACATATCTGAAAGGACTTTTTGTTATCCTTGATATGTGAAGCCAGATGGAGCTCAGTTGCAGCCTTGGCTTTCCTGATCCTTTCCCTGCAGGTACGGACCAGTGCTGAGTACTCCTCCTTAGTGGTACTTCCATCCTTTCATCCTTTATAAGCCTCTCTTTTGAGGCCTAGACAACTTCCACTTCTAGATGGACAATTTCTGGTTAAGGTGGGTCTTGGTTGTCAACTATTATTCTAAAATGTTGCTTGCTGTGTCAATATTTCAGAAAGCCTCTGCAGATGGGGCAAATCTGCCCTTTTGTATTCAACCATTGATATCTTAATTCTGGAGATGCGGTTGATCATTCTGCAAGGTTAAAAGAAATCTTTGCCTTAATATTCACAAGAGAAGCTGAAGTTCATGTCTAAGAGACTGTGATAAATTATCCAAGGAAGTTCTTGATAATATAATACAGTGAAAACTGATACCAAAAAAAAAAATCAGTCATGGCACATAATTGAGCTTCAGGAGCTAAAATGGCATTACAGCCCTTCGTACAACACACTGGAAATGGATTTTTAAAAAATATAAAATAGGTGATTCAGGGTGCTGCAAGGGTTGCTATTGGGGGGTGCTCAACTTTTTGGCTTTTCAAGACCTGTTACATTCCTTTTGGTATAATTACACAGGTGTGCTGTAGCTATGGAAATGGATCATATAGTAGAAGGCAGTGTAGTGAGACACTTTATGGACTAACTCACAGGTGTCAAACATATATCCTGTTTGCCAAATCCAGCCCGCTGAGCCTCTCTCTCTGGTCTTCTGAGCTATAGACAGACATGGAAAGTTTGTTGGGTGTGGCCTGGTGCAGAACCCATGGCCCTTTGTCAACAGGGGCAGGTCTCATGCCCCAGACTGAATCTGGCTCACAAGGAGCCCCAAGATCTAGATCTAACCTGGAGCACAAGGTGAATCTGACACTCCTGGACTAAGTGAATCAGCGATGTACAAGCTTTCAGGAGCAAGGACTAACTTAATCAGAAATCTTATGTAGCAGATTTTTCTTTTGAGCTCCAGATGAGTCCTGGGCTTGAGATTCTGCAATTCCTATCGATAAAGCCCATCCACCAATCAAAAGCAAACCAGGGTAAGCAAGGCCATACTCTTTCCCCAAAAGGTGGGGGCAAGAAGTAGTCTAGACCTGGTTTGAAACTGCGCCCTGCCAGGTCTGGAGAACTTTGGGGGTGGAGCCCCTGAAGTGTATAAAAGGAGAACATACTTGGCACACTGGAGGGAGAGACGCAGCAAGGGACAGCAAGGAGAGAGGAGCTCTGGAGACAACTGTGCTCAGGACCCCGCCTGAACCTCAGTGGTGCATGGATTGGAGCATGGTGCTCAGGCTCTAGGAGCTGCTCAAGGTAAGCCAACTCTGGGAGCAGCTCGAAGCTGCTCAAGTTAGCTCTGGCTTTAGACTGAGTAACTGGAGCCCTGCAGTGTGGCTCCACATTAAACTAAAAGAGTGCCAGTGCCCAGAGCAGGGCCCCGGAAAGGGAAGAACCCCCAGTGTGAGGCTGGGGAACCAGAGCCAGTTAAGGCTCAGCTCACCGTGGGAGTGCCCTGGGTGCCCAGTGCAGGGCACCAGGCCATTGAGAGGAGCTGGAGGCATTGCTGGAAAGAGGCCTTTATGGGACTGGCCACCAGGGGATGAGCCTTGGCTGCTTCAGAGCAGGAGTGTGAGTTGCTGGGCAAGTGGGTCCAATAGGGGGTGGTAGGCTTGGAAGAGGAGGGTCCACAGCCTCCACCCGCCTCCATTGTGGGAGGGGGCATGTCCACATCCCAGGACCCTAAAGGGAAGGGGTCCTAGGGAACACCCTGTGGGGTGCTGAGTGTACCCCCATATTTTGTAATTTTTGTTGTTTTATACTGTAGAGGTTAATATAGTTATGGGTACTCCTTAAGGGAGTTTATATGGGTTTATCTGTCTTCAATGCCTATATGTGTTTATTATCTGTTATTGGAACTTTACCTGTATGGTTGCCTGTGTATGTCTATGGTATTGCTACCTCAACTTACCTGGGTTTATCTAAGTTGATGTTTGTATGTGTTTATTGTGTCGCTGTCTTGACTTACTGTTCCAAAGTGTTGGTGCTTATTCTGTGCAGGGGGGTTAATTATTACTTATGCTGTGAATCACCTGGTTCATGTTTTTGCAGTCCCTCGAAGTGGTGTGATATGCTGATTTTAGGTTATTGTGTAAGGTGTCACATACTGATTTTGCTGTAAATATTTAGTATTTCTTATTCATATTCATTATTTGTAGCAATAAACTTTATATATAGTTGAGCGCTTTGTCTCAGCCTGGCTCTGTAGAGAGGAGAGGAAACTGCTCCCAGGTGGCAGGCCCTTCTCTTAGCACTCTTGACTGACCACCCCACCCCTTCCAGTGGTGGGGACATACCCCTATATGTACCTAGGCTACACTTGTGCATCTCTGATTCACTTTGTCTAGAATGGGGCTATCCAATTTCTAAGCAGCCAGGGGCTATGAGCCCCATGGACTACACCAGCAAGGGCAAGCCATGGACCCTTCAGGCTGCACGCAGCATGGATGACCCCACTATTGCTGTACTGTACAGGGACAACCCTTGCCCCCTGCTATCCTCGTAACACACAGGCTTATGTTCATCTCCCTGAACCACACTATACTGCCTTCTGGTCTGGTGGAAGTTGGGAGGGTTGGAGGGGGAGGAAGGGAAGTTGCAGACAGAACGATGGAGGGAGGGGCTATTGGGCAGGAGCCCAGGGTCTAGACCTTAAGACATTCATGGACTGTATGTGGCCTCAGGACCACCAGTTGGACAGACCTAGTTTATAAGGTCTCTACTCTGCCCCTGCTTTCCTTCAGGCCAGCATAACTGACTACCACTGTCTGTATTATTCTATATTTGCATCTAGTCAAATACTTGAGTTTAAGACTTCCAAGGAACCTTTAGTTGTCAAATGAAATAAGTGATGCTTTTCTCTCTGAGTTGGTATGCTTGATGAGGTATGAAGTAGTGTGTTGCTAGAAGTGCTCTCTTTTGCATGATACTTGCACATAGGGCTCTAATTTATTTACAGTTATTAAGTCATTCAAGTTTGCCTGGCCCATTTTGTAATTATGTATAGGGGATGACATACTTAGTGCTTTGGTCAAATTCTAGTCTGTGATTTAGGTGGTTGCACTTTAAAGTGTTCAACTTGAAATTTCTTTTGGACCGTAACCCAGGATGGCGATTATGTTGGGAAGAACCTGAAAAGTGAAGACAAATGGCTTATGTCTGAGAGAGAGAGAGAAGTGGGAGTTAATGGATGGAAGAAATAAGAAGGGTCACATGGCCAAAATGATGGGTTAAGAAAACAATCTTGGTAGTGGCTTTCTGGATGTATAATTAGTTGGACCACGTTGGATTTGACAAGGTCAGAAAAAATATGTTGAAGTAACCAAGATGTAAGGACATAAGTGTCTGGACTAAAGTTTTAGCTGCATAGATAGATAGATAGTAGAGGCTGTATGCTGGAGATTTTATGCAGAATCTGCAGTACTCGGATAGATTCAGACAGAG